>NW_022986257.1:0-182500 GCF_902500255.1 Thalassophryne amazonica | reverse complement strand
TGTCAAGCAGACTAGACTCAAAGGGGTGACCCTCTGCTTGGGCCATGATACAGACACAAATTACAGAACAATTCACAGTACGAATATACAGGAAATGTTGCAGGTGCACAGGACAGGAGGGTTGCAGAAACAGACACCACACCCAACTCTGGATGGAGCCGCACCTCAAACAGAGAGGAAAAAACAGAATCAGGCATCAGAAAGACAAGAAATACAGTATAATTTGTCAGCATTAAACAACAAGAAAAACAGGAAATACTAAGGTGATTGCCAGCCACTAGCCTAAGCTTCAGTAAAAGACCCAGAATTTGGGTAAAGTTGAGGCCTTGGCACGCTCCGTTTACTAATAAAATGAATTAAAAGAGTAGAAAGCACAGTAATGTACTATGTCAGTATACGAGCCATATGAAAGGGAAAATAAGTGCGTCTTAAGTCTGGACTTGAAAGTCTCCTCAGAATCTGACTGTTTTATTGATGCAGGGAGATCATTCCACAGAACAGGGGCATGATAAGAGAAAGCTCTGTGACCCACAGACTTCTCATTCACCCTAGGGACACAAAGTAGTCCTGCATCCTGAGAACGCAAAGCCCAGGCCGGTACGTAAGGTTTAATTAGGTCAGCTAGGTAGGGAGGTGCCAGTCTGTGAATAATTTTATAGACTAGTAGCAGAACCTTAAAATCTGATCTCACTGGGATAGGAAGCCAGTGAAGGGATCAATCAAGTCCCAAAATTTCAGAATATGCAAACGGCAAAAATGGGTGTAATGTGGTCAAACTTTCTGCTTCGTGCCAAAAGTCTGGCAGCAGCATTTTGACCCAGTTGGAGAGCCCTAATGCTGGACTGTGGTAAACCAGCAAATAGAACATTGCAGTAGTCCAGTCTAGAAGAGATAAACACATGAATCAGGGTCTTTGCATCAGCCATAGACAGGATGGGACGAATCTTCGCTATATTTCACAGGTGGGTAGGAAGGAAGTTTCTACACATCAGCTTTTCACTGATGTAAGGCAATCTTCTAAGGACTTTATGTGAACGAGATTACCAGCAGTTATCAGCATGTATAGCTGGATGTCATAAGCATAGCAGTGAAAGGTAATTCCAAAATACTGCAATATATGCCCAAGGGGTGCTATGTAAAGGGAGAAAAGCAAGGGGCCTAAGACGGACCCCTGTGGAACCCCAAATTTTATGTCACTAAGGTTAGAGGTCATGTTATTGTACAAAACACAGTGAGAACGACTGGACAGGTATTATGTCAACCATGCAAGAGCACCCCAGTAATCCCAAAATGATTCTCCAGACTATTGAGTAGAATATGATGATCCACGGTATCAAATACAGCACTGAGATCTAACAGCACAAGAACCGTAGTGGTGTCTGAATCCATTGTAAGCAGAAGATCATTCACCACTTTAGTGAGAGCCGTCTCTGTGGAATGGGCTTAAGTGGTGAATTGTACTAACAAACTGTTTAAAGGACATGTTGCACTGAAATTAAAACAGTTTAGATTTAGGCTGTTAGTGACCATCTGATGATCCACCTGCATTACTTTGTGCACTTCCATGACCGATTTCAAAGTACGAGTATACAGCATTCACAGCAAACCACTACGGAGATGTCCAAAAACAAAGTAGTCGCGAGTACTCGGGTGTTTCCAACAGCTGATGTCCTTACTAGAAGCATCCCAGCGTGCGCTTCAGTGGAATGTAGCTGCTAACGTTTATACAAGTGTGATGTCTTCTGATGATTCACTTTTAAGTGGTATCTGTTAATTTTGATGCAGTCACAGTAAAAGGAGCAGCTGTGAGAAGGTTTTGTACAATTAGTCATAAACACAGCCTGCTAAAAATGCTAATTGCTATAAAAAATGCTAAATGCTATAACTGAAAAATCTAATATAATATAAAAATGTAAAAATCTAATAAATATATATATATATATATATATATATATATATATATATACACATCAGTGTCATCACGGAGACATTCCAGCAGTAATAAACAGCTGACGAGGGTTAAAACAGCGTAACAGCCATTTTAACCCACATGTCAGTTTGTTTTTTTATCAAGAAGTTATTCAACCTTAATTCTCTTTTAAAAAGTTCCTTATGGAGATTGACAGTTTTATGCCATTTGAGAGTCTACAAGCTTAATAAAGTTTAATTATATGTTGTTCAAATTTAGCCGGAAGTCCGTCTAAATTGGGGGTTAAAACAGCTGCTGCTGCTATACACACACACACACACACACACACATTCACACACATTCTCAAAGTAAAAAAAAAAAAAAATGCTTTAATTGAAAGCTCCATTGAAAAGAACACAAAGCAAAAGATGAAAAAAAAAAAATTAACATTCCACTCCCCCAGTGCAAAGATTTCCAACACACGTGATCGCTGTTACGATCGCCATCCATGGAACAGTCCACTTGTCCACACTTGGATCCACAGCCAGAGATCATTTTCCAGGTCCACTCGCTATCAGGTTCTGTCATAATGTCCGATCGCAGCTCTGCCTTCAACTCAACTTCTGTCAGGATGGTGGCACATTAGAGAGTCCGTTAGTCCTGAAAAAGCATCTTCTGAGTTTTTCCTGTACAAGACAGACATCTGTGTGTCCAGACACGTCCATGATCCCAGCAGCAGTGACACAGACAGCAGCATCACAACACTTTAAGTTCCAAAATCCAACAGACAGTGAAAAGCATTTCGGGGTGAAGTGTGTCATCTGCTCTGTAAATCCGAGCCGCTGCTTGCAAAGAAAAGCTCTGAAGCTTCGTTGTCGTACAGAACCTCATTCGTCTGTCTTTGTCTGGGATGTTTGTTTTTTGCTCTTAACTATGTCACATGCAGAGAAATGCAGAGGGAGACGTTTTCCAGAAATGCACCTGTTTCCTCGCTTAGGGAGAGGAATAAAAAACATCAGAAACCACTAATTATGAGCACATGTGCACAGAGAGACTTAGTTATCAGGACTTTCATGTTGTGTTGCTAACTGGAATGTTAAAACACATGCGAGATGTCCTTTAAGAACTTTGTGCTGCAGCATTTCCTTTGACTGAAATTTTAGTGTTATTTCATTTATGGGTGATTCTTTAACTACGGGCACTATTGGCCTTGTAAATGTAATTTCCACCACACCATTGCCTTACAATGTAAAGCGCCTTGGGGCAACTGTTTGTTGTGATTTGCCGCTATATACATGTGCTCTGATGTCACTGTTTATCTCCATAGAAACTACCCAAAGAATCTTTCATACAAACTGTTTAAAGGGACATTACAGTGTTGTGGTGGAAATTACGGCAATAGTGTGGGACTACATTTTGTTTAAAAAAAAAATCACAACAGTTGTATGACATTGAATACCCCAATTATGTTTTGATTATTTTACTGATATTTTATTCAGAGATATTTTAAAACATTAGAAAAAACGTTTCTTTACCATTCATTTTTATCATTGAAGATCAAAAGTCTGGGTGTGGGACAAGCACAAAACGGCAATATTTGCATATAATGATGCTGAAAAAAGGTGAAAAAGTCATCATAGACTACTAGAACAAATTTCTTAACACACTGTCATTGTAAAGATAACTATAAAAGTGTGAAATTTCCCCTTTTTTCTGTTTTTCATACAATATGATCAAAGGACATAGTAAGTGCCCGTAGTCTAAGAATCACCCTTGTATGTTAACACTTTTTTTTAATGTGTTGCTTTGTTTGACTCTTTAACGAGGACACGTGAGGACTCACATGTTGTTTCTTGTGGGCTTGGTGTCCATCAGGGACCGAGCCCCGTTCGTCTTCACATCCGACATGGCGTATGTCATCAACGGGGGCGACAAACCGTCCAGTCGCTTCCACGACTTTGTGGATCTGTGCTGTGAGGCCTACAACCTGATCCGCAAACACACACACCTGTTCCTCAACCTGCTGGGACTGGTAGGTGCACCACAAACTACCACACAGAAAAATACTACGCAACAAACTACTACGCAGAAAACTACCACACCGCAAACTACTACGCAGAAAACTACCACACCGCAAACTACTACGCAGAAAACTACCACACCGCAAACTACTACGCAGAAAACTACCACACCGCAAACTACTACACAGAAAAATACTACACAACTACTACACAGAAAACTACTACACCACAATCTACTACACAGAAAACTACCACACCACAATCTACTACGCAGAAAACTACCACACCGCAAACTACTACGCAGAAAACTACCACACCGCAAACTACTACGCAGAAAACTACCACACCGCAAACTACTACGCAGAAAAATACCACACCGCAAACTACTACGCAGAAAAATACTACACCACAAACTACTACGCAGAAAACTACCACACCACAATCTACTACACAGAAAACTACCACACCACAATCTACTACACAGAAAACTACCACACCACAATCTACTATACAGAAAACTACCACACCACAATCTACTATACAGAAAACTACTACCCAAAAAACTACCACACCACAATCTACTATACAGAAAACTACTACCCAAAAAACTACCACACCACAAACTACTATACAGAAAACTACTACCCAAAAAACTACCACACCACAAACTACTATACAGAAAACTACTACACCACAAACTACTGCAGAAAACTACTGCAGAAAAAACTACTACACCACAAACTACTGCAGAAAACTACTACACAAAAAACTACTACACCACAAACTACTGCAGAAAACTACTACACAAAAAACTGCCACACCACAAACTACTGCAGAAAAAACTGCCACACCACAAACTACTGCAGAAAAAACTACCACACCACAAACTACTGCAGAAAAAACTACCACACCACAAACTACTGCAGAAAAAACTACCACACCACAAACTACTGCAGAAAACTACCACACCACAAACTACTGCAGAAAAAACTACCACACCACAAACTACTGCAGAAAAAACTACCACACCACAAACTACTGCAGAAAAAACTACCACACCACAAACTACTGCAGAAAAAACTACCACACCACAAACTACCACACCACAAACTACTACACAGAAAAAAACCACACCACAAATTACTACACAGAAAAATACCAAACAAACTACTACACAGAAAAATACCACACCACAAACTACTGCAGAAAACTACCACACCACAAAGTACTGCAGAAAACTACCACACCGCAGACTACTACGCAGAAAACTACCACACCACAAAGTACCACACCACAAACTACTGCAGAAAACTACCACACTGCAGACTACTACGCAGAAAACTACCACACCACAAAGTACCACACCACAAACTACTGCAGAAAAGTACCACACCACAAACTACTGCAGAAAAGTACCACACCACAAACTACTGCTCAAAACTACCACACAACAAACTACTACACAAAAGTACCACACCACAAACTACTACAGAAATCTACTGCACAAAAAACTACCACACCGCAAACTACTGCAGAAAACTACCACAAACTATCACACCGCAAACTACTGCAGAAAACTACCACACCACAAACTACCACACCGCTACCACACCACAAACTACCACACCGCTACCACACCGCAAACTACCACACCGCTACCACACCGCAAACTACCACACCGCTACCACACCACAAACTACTACACAGAAAACCACCACACCACAAACTACTACGCAGAAAACTACCACACCGCAAACTACAGCTCAAAACTACCACACCACAAACTACAGCTCAAAACTACCACACCGCAAACTACAGCTCAAAACTACCACACCGCAAACTACAGCTCAAAACTACCACACCGCAAACTACAGCTCAAAACTACCACACCGCAAACTACAGCTCAAAACTACCACACCGCAAACTACAGCTCAAAACTACCACACCGCAAACTACAGCTCAAAACTACCACACCGCAAACTACAGCTCAAAACTACCACACCGCAAACTACAGCTCAAAACTACCACACCGCAAACTACCACACCACAAACTACCACACCGCAGACTACCACACCACAAACTACTGCAGAAAAAACTGCCACACCACAAACTACTGCAGAAAAAACTACCACACCACAAACTACTACACAGAAAACTACCACACCACAAACTACTACACAGAAAAAACCAAACAAACTACTACACAGAAAAGTACCACAAACTACCACACCACAAAGTACTGCAGAAAACTACCACACCGCAGACTACTACGCAGAAAACTACCACACCGCAGACTACTACGCAGAAAACTACCACACCACAAAGTACCACACCACAAACTACTGCAGAAAACTACCACACCGCAGACTACTACGCAGAAAACTACCACACCACAAACTACTGCAGAAAAGTACCACACCACAAACTACTGCTCAAAACTACCACACAACAAACTACTACACAAAAGTACCACACCACAAACTACTACAGAAATCTACTGCACAAAAAACTACCACACCGCAAACTACTGCAGAAAACTACCACAAACTATCACACCGCAAACTACTGCAGAAAACTACCACACCACAAACTACCACACCGCTACCACACCACAAACTACCACACCGCTACCACACTGCAAACTACTGCAGAAAACTACCACACCGCAAACTACTGCAGAAAACTACCACACCACAAAGTACCACACCACAAACTACTGCAGAAAAGTACCACACCACAAACTACTGCAGAAAAGTACCACACCACAAACTACTGCTCAAAACTACCACACAACAAACTACTACACAAAAGTACCACACCACAAACTACTACAGAAATCTACTGCACAAAAAACTACCACACCGCAAACTACTGCAGAAAACTACCACAAACTATCACACCGCAAACTACTGCAGAAAACTACCACACCACAAACTACCACACCGCTACCACACCACAAACTACCACACCGCTACCACACCACAAACTACCACACCGCTACCACACCACAAACTACCACACCGCTACCACACCACAAACTACCACACCGCTACCACACCGCAAACTACCACACCGCTACCACACCGCAAACTACCACACCGCTACCACACCGCAAACTACCACACCGCTACCACACCGCAAACTACTGCAGAAAACTACCACACCGCAGACTACTACAGCTCAAAACTACCACACCACAAACTACAGCTCAAAACTACCACACCACAAACTACAGCTCAAAACTACCACACCACAAACTACAGCTCAAAACTACCACACCACAAACTACAGCTCAAAACTACCACACCACAAACTACAGCTCAAAACTACCACACCACAAACTACAGCTCAAAACTACCACACCGCAGACTACTACAGCTCAAAACTACCACACCGCAGACTACTACAGCTCAAAACTACCACACCGCAGACTACCACACCACAAACTACCACACCGCAGACTACCACACCGCAGACTACCACACCGCAAACTACTGCAGAAAAAACTGCCACACCACAAACTACTGCAGAAAAAACTACCACACCACAAACTACTGCAGAAAAAACTACCACACCACAAACTACTACACAGAAAACTACCACACCACAAACTACTACACAGAAAAAACCAAACAAACTACTACACAGAAAAGTACCACAAACTACCACACCACAAAGTACTGCAGAAAACTACCACACCGCAGACTACTACGCAGAAAACTACCACACCACAAAGTACCACACCACAAACTACTGCAGAAAACTACCACACCGCAGACTACTACGCAGAAAACTACCACACCACAAACTACTGCAGAAAAGTACCACACCACAGACTACTGCTCAAAACTACCACACAACAAACTACTACACAAAAGTACCACACCACAAACTACTACAGAAATCTACTGCACAAAAAACTACCACACCGCAAACTACTGCAGAAAACTACCACAAACTATCACACCGCAAACTACTGCAGAAAACTACCACACCACAAACTACCACACCGCTACCACACCGCAAACTACCACACCGCTACCACACTGCAAACTACTGCAGAAAACTACCACACCACAAAGTACTGCAGAAAACTACCACACCGCAGACTACTACGCAGAAAACTACCACACCACAAAGTACCACACCACAAACTACTGCAGAAAACTACCACACTGCAGACTACTACGCAGAAAACTACCACACCACAAAGTTCCACACCACAAACTACTGCAGAAAAGTACCACACCACAAACTACTGCAGAAAAGTACCACACCACAAACTACTGCTCAAAACTACCACACAACAAACTACTACACAAAAGTACCACACCACAAACTACTACAGAAATCTACTGCACAAAAAACTACCACACCGCAAACTACTGCAGAAAACTACCACAAACTATCACACCGCAAACTACTGCAGAAAACTACCACACCACAAACTACCACACCGCTACCACACCACAAACTACCACACCGCTACCACACCACAAACTACCACACCGCTACCACACCACAAACTACCACACCGCTACCACACCGCAAACTACCACACCGCTACCACACCGCAAACTACCACACCGCTACCACACCGCAAACTACCACACCGCTACCACACCGCAAACTACCACACCGCTACCACACCACAAACTACTGCAGAAAACTACCACACCGCAGACTACTACAGCTCAAACTACCACACCACAAACTACAGCTCAAAACTACCACACCACAAACTACAGCTCAAAACTACCACACCACAAACTACAGCTCAAAACTACCACACCACAAACTACAGCTCAAAACTACCACACCACAAACTACAGCTCAAAACTACCACACCACAAACTACAGCTCAAAACTACCACACCACAAACTACAGCTCAAAACTACCACACCACAAACTACAGCTCAAAACTACCACACCACAAACTACCACACCGCAGACTACCACACCACAAACTACCACACCGCAGACTACCACACCACAAACTACCACACCGCAGACTACCACACCACAAACTACTGCACAAAAAACTACCACCACAAACTACTGCAGAAAAAACTACCACACCACAAACTACTACACAGAAAAAACTACCACACCACAAACTACTACACAGAAAAAACTACCACACCACAAACTACTACACAGAAAACTACCACAAACTACTACACAGAAAAGTACCACAAGCTATCACACCACAAACTACTGCAGAAAACTACCACACCGCAGACTACTACGCAGAAAACTACCACACCACAAAGTACCACACCACAAACTACTGCAGAAAAGTACCACACCACAAACTACTGCAGAAAAGTACCACACCACAAACTACTGCTCAAAACTACCACACAACAAACTACTACACAAAAGTACCACACCACAAACTACTACAGAAATCTACTGCACAAAAAACTACCACACCGCAAACTACTGCAGAAAACTACCACAAACTATCACACCGCAAACTACTGCAGAAAACTACCACACCACAAACTACCACACCGCTACCACACCACAAACTACCACACCGCTACCACACCGCAAACTACTGCAGAAAACTACCACACCACAAACTACTACACAGAAAACCACCACACCACAAACTACTGCAGAAAACTACCACACCGCAGACTACTACTGCAGAAAACTACCACACCGCAAACTACAGCTCAAAACTACCACACCGCAAACTACAGCTCAAAACTACCACACCGCAAACTACAGCTCAAAACTACCACACCACAAACTACAGCTCAAAACTACCACACCACAAACTACAGCTCAAAACTACCACACCACAAACTACCACACCGCAGACTACCACACCACACCACAAACTACAGCTCAAAACTACCACACCACAAACTACCACACCGCAGACTACCACACCACAAACTACCACACCGCAGACTACCACACCACAAACTACCACACCGCAGACTACTACTCAGAAAAGTACCACACCGCAGACTACTGCAGAAAAGTACCACACCGCAGACTACTACTCAGAAAAGTACCACACCGCAAACTACTGCAGAAAGGTACCACACCGCAAACTACTGCAGAAAGGTACCACACCGCAAACTACTGCTCAAAACTACCACACCGCAAACTACTGCTCAAAACTACCACACCGCAAACTACTGCTCAAAACTACCACACCACAAACTACTGCTCAAAAATACCACACTGCAAACTACTGCAGAAAACTACCACAAACTATCACTCCACAAACTACTGCAGAAAACTACTGCACAAAAAACTACCACACCACAAACTACTGCACAGAAAACTACTCCACAAAAAACGACCACACCGAAAACTACTCCACCGCAAACTACTGCAGAAAACTACCACAAACTATCACACCACAAACTACTACACAGAAAACTGCTGCTGTTGTGCAGCAGTGGAGTGAGCCGTGTTTCCTGAGCGCTGTGGAGCAACCTTTTTAAAAAGTGTATTTTTTGGGGCACAAGTGGGAAGAAAAATTGTTGTGTATCAGTCTGAAGTGTGACTTCAAGATGGCTGGTAAACAATCCAGGAAAAGCCTTCCCGGAGAAGGAACACTCAGAGGTGGACACCGAGTCGTTCAGACGTGAGCTTCTGTCTTCCTTGCGCCAGGATTTAATAGATACTTTG
Source organism: Thalassophryne amazonica (assembly GCF_902500255.1). NCBI lineage: Eukaryota > Metazoa > Chordata > Actinopteri > Batrachoidiformes > Batrachoididae > Thalassophryne > Thalassophryne amazonica. The sequence goes on along the minus strand of NW_022986257.1, from coordinate 171,911 downwards.
AAAATTGAGGTTCGGTTTGTGTTGGAAAGTGAGATGGCAGAAATCAGAGCCGACATCAACACAGCCAGGTCGGAGCTAAAGGAATACAGACTGTCAGTAGCATCGGAGCTGTCTGCGCTGGGTGTCACGGTGAGGGATGTGGAGCGGAGCCTGTCGACATGCACGGATGACCGTCTCACAGTTGCAGAAAGAAGTTCATCGCCTCGCTGCAGTGACGGATGCTTTGCAAACCAAATCACGAAGAAATAACGTCAGAATCGTGGGGCTGCCTGAGGCTCAGAGTTCGGCACTGCTTAAACAAGCGTTTGATTTGGAAAATGCACCGTTGCTGGACACGGCGCACCGCTCACTCCACTTGTCACAGCGACAGGGGAATCCACCACACGTCATTGTGGCCCGCCTGCACTATTTCCAGGATTGTGCAAACATTCTCCGCCTCGCACGGGAGAAACAACGGATTAAGATGGACGGAATGACTATTTCAGTTTTTCCAGACTACACTGCAAGAACCACCAAAGTCATAGGATTACTGTTTGGCACGGAGGTAGCTCTGGTTAATATTTATGGCCCAAACTGGGATGATCCACAGTTCTTCTCCAACATTTTTGCAAATATTCCTGATCCTAACAGCTTTCACTTAATTGTAGGGGGAGATTTCAACTTGGTGCTTGACCCAAATCTGATAGATCAAATCTGGATAGATCAAATCCCAAGTTCACAACTAGGACATCCAAATCTACAAATGTGCGTCTTTCGCTTATGGACTCTTCTAAACTATTAGACCCTTGGAGAAATGACAACCCTGCATTTCGGCAATATTCCAGTTTTCCACCTGTGCATCGTTCATATTCAAGGATAGATTTTTTTGCTGATTGATAATAGAATTTTTTCTTGTGGTACTAATTACCAGTACTACAGTATAGTAATTTCTGACTATTCTCCTGTCCAATTAGATATGAGCTTCCCGGATGGTATTGCAACTCATCATACATGGCATCTGGACCCATTGTCACTATCCCATAAACATTTTCAAATCTAGATTTCAGACCAAATTGATTTTTTTTTTTGCTGATATTAATAACATGCCAGGTATGTCATTTGGGAAGCACTTAAGGCCTACCTTAGGGGGCAGATAATTTCATATACATCTCACAGGAAAAATGAATGTGGTCGTGTAAAGCCCCTTTCACATCGGCGTATTCGTAAAGCTGCTCATTGTGGCGTATCGTCTACGCTGATTTGAGCAGCTCTACACCCATTTTTAGCAGCTCTACGTTGAGTTTTTTCTCCCTACGTAGCAGTATGTTGAGGGCTACACACAAAGGACGGAAGAGATTAAACATGTTTAATTTTCTTCGGCGTAGAGCGCTGGACACAGTTTTAAGCAGGTCTGCGCAACACAGCGTTACTGCATGCAAGTCTGTGCAACACTGCGCATCTGTACACAACCAAAAACTGAGTGCTGCATCCAGAGGAATCAGCTGAGAATATGATCACACAGCCCACAGCACCTGTGTGTTCAGAAGAGGGAATCGAACCTCAGCTCAGAAATCCAGAAACACAACAGAAACAGCAGATCGGTCTCTCTCTCTCTCTCTCTCTCTGTGTGTGTGTCTGATCAAACCTGTGACTTTAAAATAAAAGCGCACTTGCTGCATGTCATGCGCTCATCAAACGCCTGTAATCAAACTGTAAAACACCTCATGATACAGCTACACGCGACTATGTGCACATTAAAAAAAGCGAACACATGCAGCTGCAAGTATGAAACGAACATGGAAAAAGGCTGAGTATGCGCGCATTTCAGCCGTCTTTAAATGAAACATAACGCTGCAATACGCAGCTCTACGAATACGCCGATGTGAAAGGGGCTTTAGATAATAAGTATGCTACCTCCCCAAATCCCAATTTGTACAAAGAATGATTGGTACTTAAAGCAGAATTTAATGACCTTTCCATTGAACAAACAGACTATTATTGAAAACAAAGCAAACCTACTATGAGCATGGGATAGGGTTGGCAGATTATCTCACCAATTTAGACAAACTTCGGCTGATCAAACTATAACTGAAATTCGCACACCACAGGGATTACAGTCCTCTAATCCCGTAATTATAAATGAGCAATTTAAAGAGTTTCATACTTACCTTTATACATCACAGGATTCCACCAGTCCACATGAGACCGAGATTTTCTTTGATCAACTTGAAATTCTAAAGGTCAGTCCTGAAGACCAGTCTGTCATGAACTCCAAAATTTCATGTGAAGAAATAACACAAGCTATAAATTCTATACAAAGTGGCAAATCACCTGGTCCAGATGGATTGTCAGTTGAATTTTATAAGACTTTTTCAGCTAAACTATCCCTTTTTTAAGTAAACGTTTTGAAGAAATCTTCACCACGCAAAAATTACTTCACACCATGATTCAAGCTGCTATCATTGTTTTGCCCAAGAAAGGAAAGGACCCTCGAGACTGTAACTCTTATCAGCCAATAAGTCTGCTTTTCTGTGATTACAAAATCCTCACAAAAGTTCTGTCTCGCCGTCTTGAGGCAGTGATGCCTAAAATAATTGACCCAGACCAATCAGGTTTTATATTAGGGAGACAGTCATTTTGCCCTTGGGGCAACTGTTTGTTGTGATTTGGCGCTATATAAATAAAATTGATTTGATTTGATTTTGAGGTGGACACCCAGGTATTTGAAACTGTCGACAGTCTTTATGTCCTCCCCCTGGATGTTCACCGGTGGGTGAGGTGGTGCTTTCCTCCTGAAGTCAGTCACCATCTCCTTCGTCTTACTGGTGTTGAGACACAAGTGGTTGCGCTCACACCAGTCCACAAAGTCTGTGATGACCGACTGGTACTCCAGCTTGTTCCCCTCAGACACACGACCCACAATGGCGGAGTCATCAGAGAACTTCTGGAGATGGCAGCTGTCTGTGTTGTAGGTGAAGTCCGAGATGTAGAGGGTGAAGAGGAAAGGCGAGAGGATTTACCACCTCACACTGACAGCCGCGCAGCCGCACGTACTGCAGGCGGTCAGTGAGGTAGTCGATGGTGCAAGCGGCGAGATGTCCATCCACACCTGCTTCCTCCAGCTTCCCTCGCAGCAGCGCCGGTCTGATGGTGTTGAAAGAGCTGGAGAAATCAAAGAACATGACTCTCACAGCGCTCCCACCGGTCTCCAGGTGGGTGAGCACTCGTTGCAGTAGGTAGGTGACAGCATCATCTACCCCGATGTTGGGCCTGTTGGCAAACTGCAGTGGGTCCAGGATGTCGCTCACCACGGTGCGGAGGTGACACAGGATGAGCCACTCCATGGTCTTCATGAGGTCGGAGGTCAGGCAACTGGTCTGTAGTGGGCTGGTTCCTTGGCGTGCAGTGTTTTGGAAACCGGGACCACACAAGAGGTCTACCACAGGGTGGGGACCACCCCCAGGCTGAGGCTCTTGTTGAAGATGTGGCTGAGGACCTCACAGAGCTCATCTGCACAGGTCCTCAGCAGCCTCGGGGAGATCCCATCAGGTCCTGCTGCTTTCCTCTGCTTCAGCTGCAGGAGCTGACCTCTCACCTCGGTTGGAGTCACAGTGAAGGGGGAGGGAGGGGGAGCTGAGGTGGGCTGGTGCTGAATACAGTCCGGGGGGAGGAGGGACAAAGTCTGGGGTGCAGTGGAGGTGACCAGGGGGAAGAAGGTGGAGGGTCAGAGGGACTGGAGGACTGGCTGCTGGAGATGTGTGGAGAGCTGGGAGCAGGCAGGGGGCAGGGGTGGAGGAGCCAAAACAGTTAAAGTAACTGTTTAGCTCCTCTGCAAACCGAGAATCTCCATCTGCAGTCCTGCTGGCACCCTGCCCAAATCCGGAGGCGGTCTTGAGGCATCTCCACACGTCTCTGACGTTGTTCCGGGCCAGCTGCTCCTCCATCTTCCTTCCATACTCCTTCTTGGCTGCCCGGATCTTCCACTGGAGCTCCTGTTGGACTCTACGCTGCTCCTCTCTGTCTCCCGAGTTGAAAGCCCTCTTCTTCTGGTTCATCAGGACCTTCAGCTCGGGGGTCACCCAGGGGTGGTTGTTGGGAAAGCACTGTACCCTCCAGGTGGGCACAGTGCTCTCCACACAGAAGTTCATGTAGTCAGTGACACACTGGGACAGGCCGTTGATGTCTTCACCATAAGAGTTTTGAAACATGCTCCAGTCTGTGGTTCTGTAACAGTCCGTCAGCCTCTCGGTGGCCTCTTCAGTCCAGAGTTTCACTGACATTTTCTGCACTGGTTCTTTTCTCACCCTGGGTGTGTATTGGGGGAGCAGATAGACAAGATTGTGATCTGAGCGTCCCAGCGGGGGGAGGGGGTGGAGGTGTAAGCGTCCTCCACATTAGCGTAAAAAAGGTCCGGTATTCTATTGTCCCTGGTTTTACACGTGACATACTGGGTGAATGTGGGGAGGGTGGAAGAGAGGGAGGCGTGGTTAAAGTCCCTGGTGATGAGGAGGAGGGCGCGGGGGTGTTGTGTCTGCAGCCGTGTGACTGTACTGTGAATCCGCTCACAGGCAGCGGTGGCGTCTGCAGAGGGAGGAATATACGCACAGAGCGTAATCACACTCCCAAACTCCCATGGGAGATAGTACGGCCTCATGCTCAACGCGAGTAGCTCCACGTCCGAGAAGCAGATCTGATCCTTCACATGAACATGAGCTGCGCTGCACCATCTCTCACTCACATAAACAGCGAGCCCCCCTCCTCTTTTCTTCCCGATCTCCGTCAGCGTTCTGTCCACGTGGATGAGTGTGAAGCCGTCCATGTTAATGACCGAGTCCAGTACATGTTCATCCAACCACGTCTCCATGAAGCACATGAGACTGCAGCCTTTATACAGCCTCTGGAAACGGGTTAGTGCTGCTAGCTCCTCGGTCTTGTTGCGGAGAGGCCTTACATTCCCCATGACCACAGACGGAATATAAGTCCTTCTCCGCTTCGTCCGTCCGCCCCTGCAGCCCCTCTGTCTCCTTTGTCTGACTACAGGTATGTCCAGCTGCTCAGCATAGTGGGGACCCGGCCCACTGTACTTTGAGAGTCTTAGTCCAAGCAGCTGATCTCGGCTGTAAACAATGGGACGTCTGGAGCCGCGGACAAAGGGATTTTCCCGCGCTGCCTCAAATAGTGCCGAAAGAAGCAGAAAACTAATCACAAGAGTTACAAAAGTGGGTTTCCCATGTGCACACTTGCACAGGCTACCACCCACTGCAAATAAAGACAATAAATCACTATTAAAAAGTATAGCAAAAGTAGGAAAAGGGGGGCAGAGCTGAAATAACAAGCAGCTGCATGAACAGCGCCATCTATTTCAAATGTTGCCCTTATTTCTACCCAAGTCTGTGTTTAAGGAGATAGACACCTTAATTTCGTCTTTCGTATGGAATAAATCTGTCCCAAGAATGAGGAAAATGTTTCTGGAGGTCCCCAGGCCAACAGGTGGTCTGGGCTTGCCTGCTTCATTAAGTACGAGGTCTGTCCAAAAAGTATCCTACGTTTTTATTATGGACAGACGTGCGGAGTTCCTCCACACGTCTGTCTCAGTGTGCTGAAAAAGTGCTGATGTCCACGTCTTCCGCAATTCCTGTGCTAGTCAGACGACATACCGGATCAAGACAGTGTCCAGTTTAGAAATGAACAGCACATTCCACTGTTACAGGAGTTTTTGTCATGGAAAGAGGAGCGGAGGAACTCCGCGCGTCGCGGTGGAGCCACATGGCGCAAAGCACCACCGTGATGAAGCCTCACAGGACATGTTGGGGCATGTCCAGCTCATGCACAATTTCTCGGATACTCACACGACTGAAAAGCAACCGGAAGCCGTCTGAGCCATCTGAAAGCCGTCCTGTGAGACCAACACAGTGGTGGTTTTGTCCCGCGCCATGAGCGGCATGGTGGCGCAATCCTCCGCTTCTCTTTCCATGAAAAAAACTCCTGTAACAGTAGAGTGTGCCGAAAAAGTGCTGATGTCCACGTCTTCTGCCTTTTTTTGTGAAAGTTAGACGACGTCCCGGATCAACAAAGCCTTCACGTTGGAAATGGTCTGGTTGATTCAGCGGGGTGTGAGCCTGTGGATCGGCGCTCGGAGCGTGCCGCGCTCTCAGACGCTGTGGGCAGTCTTTAAACCGGCTGGATCACTCCTTAATCTATGTAATCCCCATAAAATCGTCCCTGAAAGCCATATTAATTTTCAGAACGGTGTCCACCTGGAGGTCTCTCACAGTTTCTGGAAAAAAATTGATGCAGCAAAGCTCCAAATCGTTCAGACATTTTATTCACAATAAAAATCCGATGAGAGGGGTGGACCACTGCTCACACAAAGCCTGCTCATAGGCGAATGACGCAACCGACAGGCGTGAAAAAACTCACGCATGCGCACGAAGGTTCAAGCTTGGCTGATGCAATCACACGTGATTCAAATTCATATGGTTTTTTGCAAAAAATAAAAAGCTCCGATACTTTTTGGACAGATCTCGTATTATTGGGCTAACCCTTACACAAAAGGTAATATCTGAAAATTTACACTGTGATTCAGAATATTAACCCACCCTCTTGGAATAAAACTAAATTAGCGTGGGAAAAAGATTTAAATATTGACCTCTCTAGGTCATCTTGGCAGTATTGCTTAGAACGTATTCACACTTCCTCTGCCTGTATTAGACAGTGTCTGATCTCATTTATAGTATTCCATTGCCTACATGACTCAAATGACAAACTTTCTAAAATCTGTCCCAACGTCAGTCCTGTATGTCTAACGTGTCACCAGGGTCCAGCGACTACAGGACATATGTTTTGGCACTGTCAATCACTGAAAATGTTCTGGAAAAATATTTTTGATGTCATTTCATACATGTGCGGGAAGACAGTGATACCTTCCCCATATATTTCTGTGTAGGCTCTCAGTTGTCCAGGTGGTTTCCATAGTAGAGAAGCTTGAATCTTCGACTGGACTGGGTTGCTTGACGTGAGGGCGTTTCGCTTCAAATCATAGAAGCTTCCTCAGCTAAAATTCTTGCTCTGGTAGTCTGACTTCTGTCTTGACTCTTGTAGAGAAGAATAAACCAGAAGCCAACAAAAGCTGGAGTTTTTAACCTAACCAGACCCCTCCTACCGAGAGGCCGACTGCTATAGGCTAGTGACTAAACAATAGCTCTAATTAGCACCTATTGTGCGCTAGTTAGCACTCTCCTAATGATGGGATGGTAGCCTCCCCTGATGGCTCCCTTGACGACTCTCCTGATGATGTGAATGACTCATTACCATGAACAAAAGACAAACTGCTTTGACCTGAGTACCCCATTGTAAACATGGGACAAAGCATGTCTGAGACCCGCCCGCCGGTTGAGGCTGGGTTTCAACTGTTTACAAAGAATGCTTCCTTGACACCTCTCTCAAACCATTTCTTCTCTCTGGCTAAGATTTTAACTTCCTTGTCCTCAAACGTGTAGTTGGTGTCTTTCAGGTGGAGATGAACTGCAGACTGAGGTCCACTGGCGACCTCTCTGCGGTGCTGGTATAGCCTCTTGTTTAAAGGTTGCTTAGTCTCACCTATGTAGTGTTCATTACAGTTTTCCTGACATCTGATATAATACACTACATTGCTCTGTTTGTAACTAGGGATCCTGTCCTTAGGGTGAACTAATTTCTGTCTCAAGGTGTTAACCAGTTTAAAGTAAACTGGGATTTTGTGCTGTCTGAAGATCCTCTGTAGTTTTTTCCCCTACTCCTGCTAAATAAGGGAGAGACACTCCTCTTCTTCTTGCCTCCGTCTCCTGTCTATCTGGTCTGTTTTCTGGGACTTCTGCATTTTGTCCAGGGACCATCGTGGGTACCCACATACTGTGAGGGCTTTCCGTACAAGTTGTTGTTTTTTAGCCCTTCCCTCTGCAGTTGTGGGCACCTGTTGGGCTCTGTGTTGAAGAGTCGTGATCACCCCGAGCTTGTGTTCAAGGGGGTGGTTTGAGCCAAAGAGCAGATATTGCTCAGTGTGAGTGGGTTTTCTGTAAACCTCTGTCTGGAGCTGCCTGTTCTCTCCAATCGTAACATCACAGTCCAAGAAGGCTAAATGGTTGTTTCTGGCATCCTCACGTGTGAACTTGATATTGAAATCCACCGAGTTGATGTGTTCTGTAAAGTCCTCAACTTCCTGTTGCTTGATTTTAACCCATGTGTTATTGACATATCTGAACCAGTGACTGGGAGAGATGCCCGTGAACGACGTCAAGGCTGTCTTCTCCACTCACTCCATGTACAGACTGGCCACAATGGGGGATACCGGAGACCCCATCGCACATTCCCCCATCCCCCATTGTAGCCTTCTTGGACTGTGATGTTACGATTGGAGAGAACAGGCAGCTCCAGACAGAGGTTTACAGAAAACCCACTCACACTGAGCAATATCTGCTCTTTGGCTCAAACCACCCACTTGAACACAAGCTCGGGGTGATCAGGACTCTTCAACACAGAGCCCTATAGGTGCCCACAACTGCAGAGGGAAGAGCTAAAGAACAACAACTTGTATAGAAAGCCCTCACAGTATGTGGGTACCCACGATGGTCCCTGGACAAAGTGCAGAAGTCCCAGAAAACAAACAGACCAGATAGACAGGAGACGGAGACAAGAAGAAGAGGCGTGTCTGTCCCTTATTTAGCAGGAGTAGGGGAAAAAACTACAGGAGACGGAGACAAGAAGAAGAGGCGTGTCTGTCCCTTATTTAGCAGGAGTAGGGGAAAAAACTACAGAGGATCTTCAGACAGCAGAAAATCCCAGTTTACTTTAAACCGGTTAACACCTTGAGACAGAAATTAGTTCACCCTAAGGACAGGATCCCTAGTTACAAACAGAGCAGTGTAGTGTATTATATCAGATGTCAGGAAAACTGTAATGAACACTACATAGGTGAGACTAAGCAACCTTTAAACAAGAGGCTATACCAACATCGCAGAGAGGGCGCCAGTGGACCTCAGTCTGCAGTTCATCTCCACCTGAAAGACACTAACCACACATTTGAGGACAAGGAAGTTAAAATCTTAGCCAGAGAGAAGAAATGGTTTGAGAGGTGTCAAGGAAGCATTCTTTGTAAAACAGTTGAAACCCAGCCTCAACCGGGGGGCGGGTCTCAGACACGCTTTGTCCCCTGTTTACAATGGGGTACTCAGGTCAAAGCAGTTTCAGTCTTTTGTTCATGGTAATGAGTCATTCACGTCATCAGGAGAGTCGTCAAGGGAGCCATCAGGGGAGGCTTCCATCCCATCATTAGGAGAGTGCTAACTAGCGCACAATAGGTGCTAATTAGAGCTATTGTTTAGTCACTAGCCTATAGCAGTCGGCCTCTCGGTAGGAGGGGTCTGGTTAGGTTAAAAACTCCAGCTTTTGTTGGCTTCTGTTTTATTCTTCTCTACAAGAGTCAAGACAGAAATCAGACCACCAGAGCAAGAATTTTAGCTGAGAAAGCTTCTGTGATTTGAAGCGAAACGTCCTCACGTCAAGCAACCCAGTCCAGTTGAAGATTCAAGCTTCTCTACTTCCCCATATACTTCCATCTTCGGAGTCCTTCCGTCTGAGACCACTGTTCCTCGACCACAAGCTGGGGTTTTATCTTTTGCCTCATTAATGGCACAAAGACTCTTTCTTCTCCAGTGGAAATCAGACAAATCTCCTTCATTTGATGGCTGGATCAAGGAAACGCTCTCCATGCTGCAGCTAGAAAAATAGAGATACTGCAGAGTTCACTGTCAGGCGAAATTTTGATTTGGTGATTTGGTTTCCTTTTTTTGACTATGTAGAAAAACACCATCATAAATTCATCTCCTTTTTGTCAATACAGAAACCATAAATGTGATGCAGTGTTTTTTTTCTTGTGATTATTTTATAAATGTTTGTATATATTTATACATTTATTATTATTAGGTTGTACTGCCATTATTATTACTATCTCTTTTTTTCTTTTCTCTCTCTCTTTAGTTTATCTGTCTTGCTTGGGGGTGGGAGGAGCAGAAGGTTATATGTGTGTGTTGTGTCCTGGTTCTTGTAAAAAACTACTGTACAACAAACTACTGCAGAAAACCACTACACTACAAACTACACAACACAACAAACTACAGATCTACACAAATTAAGTAAACAGAACAGCTACACAACAGCAAACTACACAACAGACTACTCAATAGCTGTTCAACAGCTACACAAACTACACCACAAACTACTGCAGAAAACGACTACACTACAAACCACAGAAAACTACTACAGAAAAACTGCACAAACTACTGCACCACAAACTACTGCAGAAAACCACTACACTACAAACTACACATCTACACAAATGACAAACTACAGAACAGCTACACAAACTACACAACTACAAAGCTACACAATAGCTGCTACACAAACTACACAACAGCAGCAAATATTAAAACAAGGGCAAACTACAGAGGAACAAACTGTTTGTGTTCTGTGTTGTGTGTTTTGTATTCTGCTTTATGGATTGATGGTGGCGCTTTTATTCTTGTGTTGTGGACTGAGGGGCGGAGCTAAACACATTCCATTGCTTTTTTCTACATTAAACTTTTAAATGAACATAAAAAAACAAACTGGAAACTACGACTGCAGCAAAACCAGAAATGAAGTGTCTTTGTCTCTCTGTGTGTGTGTGTGTGTGTGTGTGTGTGTGTGTGTGTGTGTGTGTGTGTGTGTGTGTGTGTGTGTGTGTGTGTGTGTGTGTGTGTGTGTGTGTGTGTCTCCTAGATGCTGTCCTGTGGAATCCCTGAGCTCTCTGACCTGGATGACCTGAAGTACGTCTACGATGCTTTAAGATCTCATGAGTCTGAGGCTGATGCCACTGTGTATTTCACCAGGTACACACACACACACACACACACACACACACGGTGTTTATTGAGACAGAAACATGATGTCACAGCCTCCCTGTGACCTGTGCTGTAACTCCGCCCCCTGTCTTCCCTGAGCAGGTTGATCGAGTCCAGTCTGGGCAGTGTGGCCACCAAACTCAACTTCTTCATCCACAATCTGGCTCAGATGAAGTTCAGCTCCTCTGATGAGCGCCCCGCGCTGTCCTTTGCACCGAGGATTCACACCGCGAAGAGCGACGGTGTCATCCAAAACCTCTACGTTTGCCGCCACATCAGAACATCCAACCCCAGCAAAGGCTACGTGAGTCCACGTCCACACGGCCTGATCCAGATCTAACGGCCATCACCACCTTACTGTTAGAAACTCTGTGTGTGTGTGTGTGTGTGTGTGTGTGTGTGTGTGTGTGTGTGTGTGTGTGTGTGTGTGTGTGTGTGTGTGTGTGTGTGTGTGTGATTGGTCCTCAGGCCTTTGTGGTGAAGGTGGACTTTGAAGGCCAGCAGGAGGCGCTGTTGGTTCAGAGAACATTTGAAGAGTTTCATGAGCTGCACAGCAAACTGAGGCTCATCTTTCCCTCATCCAGACTGCCCAGGTACACAGACAGACACACACAGGGAGACAAAGACACACAGAGACACACACACACAGGGAGACAAAGACACACAGACAGACACACACACAGGGAGACAAAGACACACAGACAGACACACACACACAGGGAGACAAAGACACACAGACAGACACACACACACAGGGAGACAAAGACACACAGAGACACACAGGGAGACAAAGAGAGACACACAGAGACACACAGGGAGACAAAGAGAGACAGACACACAGGGAGACAAAGACACACAGAGACACACAGGGAGACAAAGAGAGACAGACACACACAGGGAGACAAAGAGAGACAGACACACACAGGGAGACAAAGACACACACAGGGAGACAAAGACACACACAGGGAGACACACACAGGGAGACAAAGACACAGACAGAGACACACACAGGGAGACAAAGAGCCTCTGAGACGCACACTAAAGTGTTCCTCTGCATAGATGACAAACAGTGTCAATGTGTGTTATCCCACTTGTCCATAGGACACTTTGACATGTCCCAGGTCAGAAATCAACATTTGTCTGGTGATGTCGGTCAAAGCCCTGCTGGACATGTCCTTCCACGGAAATGAAACGTAATAAAACTTTGTGGGCTAACTGTGCTAAAACTGCAGTTCCCATAATGCATCTGCAATTCCCAGTGAATCATGATGCAGTTTGTCAGTCACCAGTGATGAAAGTTTTCCGGAAATTCCTGGAAATCTGTTTTTTTCTTACATGGTGAACATTTCCAGATTATTTCTGTTTTCATGCATCAGAATCCATTAATGCTCCACGTCCAACCAGTAGGTGGCAGTAATGTACCGTGTTCGTTTGCTACCTGCCAATAAACTTGAAAGAAACAGAATAGCCTTTCTTATCCACAGAGTACAGAGAATTTCACTCCGGTTTGAGCTGCACTCTCTCTGTACGGCAGGCAGAAATATACACTAAACATGGAATAATTCACAGTATAAAAAATATCTGCAAATAAAATAAAATGTGCAATAAGAAAAACAAAATGTGTGAAACAGACAAACAAATTGAAGTTGTACATGAAGTATATGAATAAGTGAGTTTTTTGTCAGGTTAAGTTGTTCATCAGTGTGACAGCCTGTGGACAGAAACTGTTCCTGTGTCTGGTTGTTCTGATGTACAGAGCTCTGTAATGTCGACCAGAGGGGAGGAATTTAAACAAGGTGTGTCCAGGGTGGGAGGGGTCTGCAGAGATGTTACCAGCTGGCTTCCTGGTCCCGGTCAAGTATAAGTCCTGGATGGAGGGCAGGCAGCTCCAATGATTTTTTTCTGTGCCTGTCATGTTTGGAGGCAGAGGGAAACCAAACAGAGATGGAGATGCACAGGACAGACTGGATGATGGATGTGTAGAAGATAATGAGCAGTTCCTGGGGCAGGTTGAACTTCCTGAGTTGTCTGAGGATGTATATCCTGTGCTGGGCCTTTTTCCTGATGGAGTCTATGTGGGAGGTCCACTTCAGGAGATGGTGGATCCCAGGAACTGGAAAGTGTTCACAATAGGCACAGTGTTGTTGAGGATTGGGGGGGTGATGGTGGGTTTCTCCTGAAGTCCACTATCATCTCCACAGTCTTGAGTCGGTTCAGCTCCAGGTTGTTCTGACCACACCAGAGGACCAGCTGTTCCACTTCCTGTCTGTCTGCAGCTTCGTCACCATCCTGGATGAGTCCAATGATGGTCGTGTCGTCTGCAAACTTCAGGAGTTTAACAGAGGGGTTCCCTGAGGTGCAGTTGTTAGGGAGAAGAGCACACACCCCTGAGGGGCACCAGTGCTGATTGTCCGTGTGCCCGGATGTGATGCTCCCCAGCCTCACCTGCTGTGTCCTGTCCGTCAGGAAGTTGGACATCCAATGACAGGTGGGAGCTGACACAAAGAGATTGGAGAGTTTTTGGTGGAGAATATCAGGGATGATGGTGTTAAATGCCGAACTGAAGTCCACAAACAAGATCCTCACATAAGTCTCTGCAGAGTCCAGGTGCTGCAGGATGTAATGCAGATCCATGTTGACTGCATTCTCAACTGACCTGTTTGCCCGGTAGACAAACTGTAGGGGATCCAGCAGGGGTCCTGTGATGTCCTTCCGGTGGCTCAACACCAGCCGTTCAAAAGACTTCATGGATACAGATGTCAGGGTGACGGGCCTGTAGTCATTTAGTCCTGTTATGGTTTCTTTGGGACTGGGATAATAATGGAGGGTTTGAAGCAGGAGGGGACCTCACACAGCTCCAGAGATCTGTTGAAGACCCAGGTGAAGGTGGGCGCCAACTGATCAGCACAAGCTCTCAGACCAGAGAGGTCCTGGAGCATTTTTGATCTTTTGTTTGTGAAAGTGCTGGTACACATCCTCTTCTCAGCTTGTTATTGCGTTGCAGAGGGGAGGGAGACACAGGTGTCTAGGAGCAGGGAGTGTATTGTTGTTGGGGTGGGTGAGCGGTGTGTGAGGGTCCCTTTCAAACCTGGAATAAAACATGTTGTACTCCTCAGCCAGTTGGGGGTTCTCCACAGGTTGGGGAGTTGGTCTCCTGTAGTTGGTGGCGTACTGAAGACCTCCACGTTGGCCGAGAATAGTTTTTTCAACCGAAGAAGAAGGGTTATTTTTGTTTTCCTGGCACATGTCAGATTTAGTCTGTAGTCTGTCTTCACGATGTTTGTAAAATTGTTTTGAAACTTCGCTGATGAGACGTCACAGTGGACATTAAGTCTCACGTTTTTTTTTAAATGTAACATGCTGCCGCTCGTCCACACTGCAGCCAATGAGAGATGCCGTTAAAGATTTTAAAATGAGTTCCGTGTTGTGTTGAAATGATGAAGGAAATGGATGAAACGTTGTTCTGCTGCAGGGAGACGATTTAAATTTCACCAGGAATAAATTTACATGGGGCCAGTTCGACCAAAAGGACCAAAATGCCGACCTGACTTTTATTAATCATCATTTATACAGAAACATTAACACTACCACTAACTCTTGGATCTTATTGTATACCGAGGAGCAACGCAGTGGAACTCCACGTAAGGCGCATGAGTTACGTAGCCAGGTTCTAACCCACAGTGCTACGGTTCTCTCTGCTACAAAGCCGATGACCATTGTCGAGCCTAGAAGAGCGCATATCAAGTGGCCGCCCGCCTCCAGCAAAGAAACTTGGACAAAGATGGATGATGAGCTCGAAGCAGCACTTGGTGACACGATGAGTGGTAGCGCTAGTGGAAAGTTAAAGATTCTAAACAACGCAATATATGAGTATGGCGAAGGAAACTTCGGCACCATGGAAAAGGAAGACAAGACTGACAAAGCATCCAAGAGAAGCAGGTGCCAAGAAGAGATACATTCTCTGCGGAAGGAGCTACGCCAGTTAACAAAACGATGGAAAGAAGCTGACATTGTGCAAAAGAATGGATTGGACGAGCTTCGAGATCAGCTCAGACGAAGACTCAAGGCACTGAGGAAAGCGGAAAAGCTGCACCTAAAGCGGAAATTTCGAGCACGGCAAAGACGGAAATTTTTCCAAGACCCATTCCGCTTTACGAAAGACCTGTTTAGCCAGACAAAGTCAGGGACGCTTGATGTACCACAAGAAGATCTAGAAAGTCATTTGAAAGCTACGTACTCGGATCCACGGCGAGAAGAGATCGGGGATGTTGAGGGACTAGTCCGACCGACTGAGCCGTCTGTGCCTTTCGACCTCTCACTACCAAGGCTGGCCGAAGTAGAAGCGTTTCTACGAAAGTCCCGTGCCGCGTCATCTCCTGGCCCAAGTGGTGTTTCGTATGAAGTCTTCAAGTACTGTAAGAAGCTGAGGAAGCGATTGTGGCTATTGTTGCGGCAGTTATGGCACAGAGAGATTGTTCCTCCGTCATGGAACAAGGCTGATGGCATCTACATACCAAAATGCACAGATGCAAGTGGTATTGGTGACTTCCGCCCGATTTCGCTTTTAGACGTGGATGGTAAAGTTCTGCTTGGTGTACTTGCCGCTAGACTGATGACGTTCCTGATGGCAAACGGGTATATCGACACATCAGTCCAAAAAGCGGGCATCCCCGGGTTTCCAGGGTGCGTTGAACATTCAGCGATGATTTGGAATACGATACAGGAGTCGAAGAAGAACAAGTCGGACTTATCGGTTCTGTGGCTCGACCTTGCCAACGCGTACGGCTCAGTTCCACATGCATTTATGATTTGCCATGGAGTTCTTTCACGTCCCTGCAAAGCTGACGAGGTTTGTCGATGCGTACTACACAGGATTCAAGATGCGGTTTACAACTGTGAGCTACACGACGAACTACCAGTCACTTGAAGTTGGCATACCCATGGGTTGCACTATATTGCCGATACTATTCGTTATGGCCATGGAAGTCCTTGTAAGAGCTGCTCGTGTAGGACGAGGGGTAGAGATTGCTCCTGGACAAGAACTACCACCAATACGCGCGTTCGTGGACGACCTTACGTTGCTTCATCCATCTACAGAAGATGCGGAAAGGATACTTGATAGATTAGCTGTTTTGGTAGGATGGTCTCGAATGAAGTTCAAAGCCAAGAAGTCCCGTAGCTTCTCACTGAAGAAAGGACAGATCGCTGACGTACACTTCCAGATCGGGGATGAGGTGATACCAACTGTTTCAGAAGAACCTGTAAAGCGTTTAGGTCGTTGGTACACAGATAGAGTAGGGGAGGTCAACCAGCAGCTATTTGATGGATTGGAAAGTATAGAGAGGAGTAGTCTACCTGGAAACCTGAAGTTGTGGTGTCTGAAGTTTGGCCTGTTTCCTCAGCTGATGTGGCCCCTGATGGTCTACGAGATCGCTATGACCAATGTTGAGAAGATGGAAAGGAAAGTGTCTGTTCGAATTCGGAAGTGGCTCGGCGTTCCACCTTGTTTGACGAATGTGAGTTTTTACGGTCACAACACAAAGCTGCTACTGCCCCTGTCAGCCCTAACCGAAGAATTCAAAGTCGAGAAATGCCGCTTGTTCATGACTCTGCGCGATTCAGAAGACCCAGTGGTGCGAAATATTGTTCCTGACGTGAAGACTGGACGGAAGTGGTGCGCTGTGTTGCACGTTGAGGAGATGGAACAACGATTGAGGCACAGAGATATTGTTGGAGCTGTGCAGTCCGGACGCGTGGGATTGGGTATGCAAAGGATGCAGTTCTTTGAAAGTTCGACGGTTAAGGAAAGACGAGTTCTTGTCAGTGATGAGATCAGGAAAGACGAAGAACAGATGAGGATATCAAGAGCCGCTGGAATGGTGCAGCAAGGTCAATGGACTGGATGGGAAGAAGTGGAAACAAGAAAGCTACAATGGAGAGATATTTGGTCCATGGATGCTTTGACGCTAAGATTCTTGGTAGGGTCCGTGTACGACGTGTTACCATCACCACACAATCTATGCAAGTGGAAGAAGATTGAGAGCGATAAGTGTTTGTACGGCGAAGTGGGATCACTAAGGCATATACTATCTGGTTGTAAGAAGAGCCTTGTTGAAGGGAAGTATACTTGGCGACACAATCAAGTACTTCGAGTTATTTCGAATGCGCTGAAAGCTGAGGTTATGCGTGTGAACAGTCGTGAGGATAGTATTGTTGGTGTGAAGAATGGTATATGTTTTATAAAGGAAGGTCAGAAAAAGACGTCAAGTTTGGAGCGAACATCACCGCGTGGTCTTTTGTCAAGCGCCTTGGACTGGAAATGCGAGGTTGACCTCGATGAAAAGCTGATATTTCCCGCAGAGATCTCAGCAACGAACTTGCGCCCCAATATCCTGATATGGTCAAGATCGAGTAAAACACTACTGATAGCGGAGCTCACTGTACCGTGGGAAGAAAATGTAGAGTGCGCCTGTGAGTTAAAGACGATGAAATACAACCCCTGGCAAAAATTATGGAATCACCGGCCTCGGAGGATGTTCATTCAGTTGTTTAATTTTGTAGAAAAAAAGCAGATCACAGACATGACACAAAACTAAAGTCATTTCAGATGGCAACTTTCTGGCTTTAAGAAACACTATAAGAAATCAAGAAAAAAGATTGTGGCAGTCAG
Organism: Thalassophryne amazonica; assembly: GCF_902500255.1. Classification (NCBI taxonomy): domain Eukaryota; kingdom Metazoa; phylum Chordata; class Actinopteri; order Batrachoidiformes; family Batrachoididae; genus Thalassophryne; species Thalassophryne amazonica. Next base: position 154,346 of record NW_022986257.1, on the reverse strand, counting down.
TAATGGTTACTTTTTTAGACCAAGCAGAGGAAAAAAATATGGAATCACTCAATTCTGAGGAAAAATTATGGAATCACCCTGTAAATTTTCATCCCTAAAACTAACACCTGCATCATATCAGATCTGCTCGTTAGTCTGCATCTAAAAAGGAGTGAACACACCTTGGAGAGCTGTTGCACCAAGTGGACTGACATGAATCATGGCTCCAACACGAGATATGTCAATTGAAACAAAGGAGAGGATTATCAAACTCTTAAAAGAGAGTAAATCATCATGCAATGTTGCAAAAGATGTTGGTTGTTCACAGTCAGCTGTGTCTAAACTCTGGACCAAATACAAACAACATGAGAAGGTTGTTAAAGGCAAACATACTGGTAGACCAAGGAAGACATCAAAGCGTCAAGACAGAAAACAAAGCAATATGTCTCAAAAATCGAAAAATGCACAACAAAACAAATGAGGAACGAATGGGAGGAAACTGGAGTCAACGTCTGACCGAACTGTAAGAAACCGCCTAATGGAAATGGGATTTACATACAGAAAAGCTAAACGAAAGCCATCATTAACATCTAAACAGAAAAAAAAACAAGGTTACAATGGGCTAAGGAAAAGCAATCGTGGACTGTGGATGACTGGATGAAAGTCGTATTCAGTGATGAATCTCGAATCTGCATTGGGCAAGGTGATGATGCTGGAACTTTTGTTTGGTGCCGTTCCAATGAGATTTATAAAGATGACTGCCTGAAGAGAACATGTAAATTTCCACAGTCATTGATGATATGGGGCTGCATGTCAGGTAAAGGCACTGGGGAGATGGCTGTCATTACATCATCAATAAATGCACAAGTTTACGTTGATATTTTGGACAATTGAAAGGATGTTTGGGGATGATGAAATCATTTTTCAAGAAGATAATGCATCCTGCCATAGAGCAAAAACTGTGAAAACATTCCTTGCAAAAAGACACGTAGGGTCAATGTCATGGCACAGGGTCAATGTCAACGAGCAGATCTGATTTGATGCAGGTGTTAATTTTGAGGATGAAAATTTACAGGGTGATTCCAGAATTTTTTCCTCAGAATTGAGTGATTCCATATTTTTTTCCTCTGCTTGGTCTAAAAAAATAACCATTACTGACTGCCACAATCTTTTTTCTTGATTTCTTATAGTGTTTCTTAAAGCCAGAAAGTTGCCAAAGGGAGTTTTTCCTTCCCACTGTAGCCAAGTGCTTGCTCACAGGGGGTTGTTTTGACCGTTGGGGTTTTACATAATTATTGTATGGCCTTGCCTTACAATATAAAGCGCCTTGGGGCAACTGTTTGTTGTGATTTGGCCCTATATAAAAAAATTGATTGATTGAAAAAATTGATTGATTGAAATGACTTTAGTTTTGTGTCATGTCTGTGATCTGCTTTTTTTCTACAAAATTAAACAACTGAATGAACATCCTCCGAGGAAGGTGATTCCATAATTTTTGCCAGGGGTTGTACGCTGAGTTAGTGGAAGATTGCAAGAGAGGAGGCTGGAAAGCCCACGTTTACTGTCGAGGTTGGGTGCCGAGGGTTTGCCGGGAAATCACTGGGTTATTTCCTGCACAAGATCGGTATGTCTTGTAGGAAGAAGGTGAAGATTGTTGAAGAAGTGTCAGTGGCTGCATTACTTGCGTCGTTATCAATCTGGCAGCGTTTCAAGGCTGACCGGGGTGGTGTCTGACGAGACACTGCTGGCCCCACTCACCCATTTGGTCATTCTAGGTTAAGGGGCCGAAACGACCAGGTGAGATTCCTAGCTGATGCCGGTCAGTGAAAGCGCAATAACATCTTGTGTTTCGATTCTTCTTCTTTTGACCAAATTTGTTTTCAGTTAATGTTATTCAAGATATTTCACACAAATCAAACTCTGTTTTTGGATGAATTTACTTCAAACTGTCGCCATGTAAACATGATATGTTAGTCTGAAAAATCTGCATTTTATAGTTTCTTCTGTTACATGGATGTGAAATATTCATGTGATTTAAGATATGATAATTTTTTAACATACTCATCAGATATTGATGTGAAAAACATTTGTTGGTTGTTTTGCACATCGCTTAAGTTGTGTGTTTCCCAGAAATGTCAGCACCTGTTGTTGTGTTTCCATTTATAGATGTGAACAAGAATCTAATTTAAACCCAAATCAGTGTTCCTGAGAACTAAAAGTTACATTGTTGACTTAATGAATAGTAGGTGCAGCTTTACTTGTAGCAAATTTTAGTTGAGTTTATTTTAAGACCCCATCAGATGTTATAAAAGCACAAATTGCTGAAGTCAAATGTTTAAATGAATGTAGAGAGAGAACAATAACAGTCCAATGTGAATATGTGGTTTTTATGGAACAGTAATCACACTGTGTTCTGATCCATCTGACTGACTGTGGATTATAGTTCTATCATCCCAGTATGGGAAAATAGTCTTTTCACACAACTTGTATTGTCCATATACACTCACTCACTCATCTTCAACTGCTTATCCACTTTGATATCCTGTCCATGAATATCACAAACAGGATTGGTGACAAGGTGCAGCCCTGGCAGAGGCCAACCTCCACTGGAAACGAATCCGACTTACTGCCGAGCACCCAAACACAGCTCTCGGTTTGTGAGTACAGAGATTGGATGGCCCTGAGAAGGGACCCCCTCACTCCGTACTCGCACAGTATCTCCCAAGGTACCCGATCATACGCCTTCTCCAAGTCCACAAAACACATGTAGACTGGATGGGCATACTCCCAGGCACCCTCCAGGATCCTTGTGAGAGTGATGAGCTGGTTGGTTGTTCCATGATCAGGATGGAACCCGCATTGTTCTTCAATCAGAAGTTTGACTATCGGCCAAACACTTCTTTCCAGCACCCAGGAGTAGGCTTTACCAGGGAGGCTGAGTAGTGTGATGCTCCTGTAATTGGCACACACTCTCTGGTCCCCTTTTTTAAATATGGGGACCAGCACCCCAAGTTGACACACCTTAGCCACTGTCCCAGACCTCAATGCAGTGTTGAAGAGATGTCTCATCCAAGACAGTCCCTCCACACCCACAGCCTTCAGCATTTATGGACGGATCTCAACTCCTGTGGTCTTGCCACTGCAGAGTTGTTTGACTACCTCAGTGACTTCCACCAGGGAAATTGATGAAAATCCTCCATCAGCTTCCAGCTCTGCCCTTACTATAAATGGTGCTCCAGTCTGATGCAGGAGTTCCTCAAAGTGTTCCTTCCAGTGCTGGATTACATCCTCAGTTGAGGTCAACAGAGTCCCATCCTTACTGTAGACAGCTTGGATGGTTCCCCATTTTCCCCTCCTGAGGTGCCTCATGGTCCTCCAAAAGCACCTTGGTGCCAACCAAAAGTCCTTCTCCATAGTTGCTCTGAACTCCTCCCACACCCGCTGCATTGCCTCCCCCACAGCCTGTCACCCTGCTGAGGGGGAAGAAGCTTGAGCTTGCGCGGGAGGTGGAGCGATACCAGTTAGATCTGGTGGGCCTCATCTCCATGCACAGCCTCGGCTCCGGAACCACTCTCCTTGATAGGGGTTGGACCTTATTCTTCACTGGAGTTGCCCAGGGTGTGAGGCACCGGGTGGCTGTGGGGATACTCACAAGTCCCTGGCTGAGCGCCGCTACGTTGGGGTTTACCCCGGTAGATGAGAGGGTCGCCTCCCTGTGCCTTCGGGTTGTGGTGGGAAAACGCTGACTGTTGTTTGTGCATATGCACCGAACAACAGGTTGGAGTATTCAGCCTTCTTGGAGTCCCTGAATGGAGTCCTGTATGGGGCTTCGGTTGGGGACTCCATTGTCCTTCTGCGGGACTTCAACACACACGTGGGCAATGACAGAGACACCTGGAGAGGCGTGATTGGGAGGAACAGCCTCCCCGATCTAAACCCGAATGGTCATTTGTTATTGGACTTCTGTGCTCGTCATGGATTGTCCATAACGAACACCATGTTCGAACATAAGGATGTTCATAAGAGTACAGGGTGGGCCAATAAAATGTTACCACTTTTTGATCGTACACAACTTTTTGAAATCAGAACTTATTTGAAAGTTTTATTTACAGACTTGTAATAGAAATATCAAATTAAACCAAAGGTTTCCCACTTTGTCTCTTGTTTTCTGCACAGTTCAGTAATTGATGACATGTTCAATCCACACTCCTCTTCTTTGGATTACAGCTGCAACACGCACATTGAAGATTGTGATGACATTGCCACACATCTCGAGGGATTCTCCGAATTTCCTGACGGATGTTGGTCTTCAGGGCCTCAATGGTCTGTAGGTTGTTGTAGTACACTCTCTAATTGTACAAATTAAAAAAGCAGTAACATTTTATTGGCCCACCCTGTACATGGTACCAGAGCACACTAAGGCTGAAGATCGATGATTGATTTTGTGATCGTATCATCTGATCTGAGGCCGCATGTTCTGGACACTCGGGTGAAGAGAGGGGCAGAGCTGTTAACTGATCACCATCTGGTGGTGAGTTGGATCAGAGGATGGGGGAGGACTTTGGACAGACCTGGTAAGCTCAACGGATAGTGTCGGTGAACTGGGAACGTCTGGAGGAGCCCACTGTCCAACAGATCTTCAACTCACACCTCCGGCGGAGCTTTTCTAGCATCCCTGTGAAGGTTGGGAGCATTGAACCAGAATGGGCAATGTTCCAAGCTTCCATTGCTGAAGCTGCAGTGGAGAGCTGTGGCCTGAAGGTCACGATACAGGTTGTGTGAAAAGACTCTTCTCTGGTGGGAAAGCTGACCCAACAATTGTTTATCTTTTTTTGGTTGGTAAATAGACCCGAAAATGCACCAGAATTCATCTGAGAGCATCTGTGATTTCACATTTTTCTGGGGGAGAACACTGGAACCCCACCAGGGGCTTTAGGCCTTGCCAAAAACTTTCATGTTTTTTTTTCCATGGCTCGGTTTACTTACTGGTCACGTGTCTTGACAAACGTCAGCAAACCTCTAACATTGTTCCCACAGTTCCCCAGCCGACTTCCATGTTAAAGATTAATCTAAAATAGTGAATTTGACTACTTTATATGAAAAAAAGCTGAAGTTGTCCGATTTGGACTACATAACGGAGTTCCCTTATTGCCCAAATTGTCATGATTGGGTCTGTGGGGGGTTAGTGTTTATTGTTTTGGGTTTGCATTTAGTTTTTGCACTGGGGTTTGGTGGCTGAATTTCTTTTGTGTTGCTTGGTGTTCCTGTCTTCCCTTCCTGTGGCCACACCTCTTTCTGGATCTTTCCTCACACACCTGCAGTGCATTTACCCTGGTCACATCCCCTTTATTAGTCAAACCTTCTTCCTCTCTCACTTGCGAGATTGTTGTGCCTTGTGCCTCTTTTGAGCGTTTGTCTTCAGAGTTTTCACAGTCCTGTTTTTGCTTTACCGTGTATCAACCTGTCTGCCTGTTTCTGGAACCTGTCTGTGCCAAATGCTTCGGTTACTGTTTTTATTTTTGGACTGTCTTTTTGTGTACCGACTCACGCAAGTCCTGACATTAAACTCTGTGAAGCTGAGACCTGAATCCTGCATTTGTGTCTGACCACTTGGTGCCGTCTGGCCCATCACAAACAGATTTTGTACTTGTGTTGGACAATCAGTCAACCATTGCTATTGAACCCTGTTCAGAATAAAACTCAGTGAAACATTTTTGTTGAACAAACAGTAATTATTTTACAGTCCTGTCAGTTTTTTTTCTCCACAGTGGTTTCGGTTATAAACTAACTTCTTTGTCCCACCCATAGTTTTCCCAGCCGCTTCATGATTGGCCGTTCTCGAGGTGAGGCGATGGCTGATAGAAGGAAGGATGAACTGAATGGTTATGTGTGGCATCTGGTCCACGCCGCACCGGAGGTTGCTCAGGTGGGTCTCAGTCTGATGGTTGACATTTATTTATTGATATGTGTGTCTTTTATGTGGCTCCTCTCCTTAGTGAGGAGTGTGGTCTTTCAGTTTGAGAGTGTGATTTATTCCTTTCCCTCATTCTCTAAGATTCAGCCATCTTGTGGCTGGAAATGATAATGCATTATTTTTCTACATATGTCTTTCTCTCTCTGACTGCTGGTCCCAAACCCACATAAATGAGGAGAGTAGAAGGAGACAAGGCATTAACCTTGATGTTTGTCAAATCTCTGCCATCCCAAGCCCAGATAAATGAGTAGGGTTGCTTCAGGAAAGGCATCTGGCATAAAATAAGCCAAAATAACTGCGGAGTACAAATGGACTTTCCATAGCGGATCGGTCAAGGCCAAGGTTAACAACAACCGGTGCCGTTGCCCAGCAGGGTGCTGCTGGAAATTGGGCTACTGCTGGGAAAAGAAGAAGAAGAGGCAAATGTGTCCAGGGGCAGCGGGAGAACAGGAGAATTTGAAAGGTGGACGTGAGAGTCTGGACTTTGAATGTTGGCAGTATGACTGGTAAATGGAGAGAACTGGCTGATGTGATAGAGAAGAGAAGGGTTGACATATTGTGTGTACAAAGACCAAGTGGAAGGAAGTAAGAGCAGGAGCATAAGTGTGTTTCAAGTTGTTGTATCATGGTGAGGGCAGGAAGAAAAATGGTGTTGGGGTCAGTTTAAGGGCCCCTTCACACATAACACGAAGGAGGAAAACAATGCCATTTGTGAAAAATCGGAGCCGCCTTTAATGCCTTGTACACCTGTCACTGCACTGCAGCGGCCCTGCGAGTGCTCATTTAATCCACAGTCTGATCATGTGACCACTCAACTGGCAATCTGAATGTCAATCACCCACGCGAGCTACGGCCCACATGACGCAGTGTCTCTCCATTGGCACGCAGCTCAGTGGACATGTATGCCCCTTGCTGGACATGCGTGTGGGGCCGACTGGACACGCCAGACCAGCAGATGTGGACATGATAAGCACGCACTGCTTCCAGGCTCCAGGCTCCGAACCTGGGGAGACAGAGCCTTCTCCATTGCCGCCCCTACCCTCTGGAACTCTCTGCCCCAACCACTCCGTGCTTGCCCCGACCTCCCCTCCTTCAAGAAAGAACTCAAAACCCACCAATTTGTACAGGGGTCAAAAGTTAAAGTTGCTCCAATTTTGGTAAAAAGTGATGCAAATTATTAGTTGGGTGAATATGGTTTTAAAAAGGAATAGTTTGCATCATGTATCATGCTTAGTTATCATGTTACAGGGTAGCATATGTCACATGTCATAGAATCCAATGGATGCTGATATTGTTTAACCTTTACTTTCCAAACCAAGCATGCAACACAGTCAAAACTATTCCATTTATTAATCCTATTAGCTCAACCAGTAATTTGCACCACTTTTTACCAGAATTGGAGCAACTTTAACTTTTGACCCCTGTACAAACTGAAATTGACCTTTCTCAGTGTTCTTGCTGTTTTTACCCCATAACTCCAGACAATTCATTCACAGATAGTCCAAACTATACCTTTTTGGAATCTTTATGATCAGACAAATAATATGGAATACCTTTCAATATGATTGGACCATTTTTAAATTTTGACCCCTGTGTAATACTTCAATTGACCCCTTCTTGGCCGCCTATTGAAAGTTCACGTGGGTACCAGGCATTTTTAAAAGAGTAATGTCTAAGGAGTATGTGTGCCAAATTTGGTGCTTGCATCACCATTTGAAGCATTTTTTTTTTCAGTTATCCGCTGCACTACCTGGCGAAGCACCACGGTGTGGATTTTGGCGCCCTCCGGCCGCTGTGTCGCTGCTCCTCACGGGTCTGCAAAAGTGTGTCTTTATGCCTTGGCCTATTGAATGCTAGATCGCTAGCTAACAAAACATTGTTATTGAAAGAATTCTTTACATCGCGCAAACTGGATATAATGGTGCTCACAGAGACTTGGCTCCAAGTCGGTGAGTCTTCACCTTTCTCCGAGCTTTTACCCCCTGCATGCCTTTACTTTAATACGCCTCAGATGACTGGCAGAGGCGCTGGGCTCGCTACTGTATATAAAGAAAGCTACACCTGTCGGCAGGTATTGGCAGATCTGTTCTCCAGCTTTGACCTGCAGACTTTTGTGATAAGCTCTGATATTCCAGTCCTTTGCGCACTGGTGTATCGCCCTCCAAAGCCAAATAAAGACTTCATTCAGGACTTTACTGACTTTGTGGCCAGTTTATCATTGAATTACGATCACTTTCTGATTGTTGGGGATTTTAATATCCACGTCTGTTGCGAATCCAAGCAGATGGTTAAAGACTTATTAGTTTAATTTGACTCAGTCTGTGTCAAGCTGTACGCACGAGAAGGGGCATATTTTGGACATTGTGCTCTCTTTCGTCTTAATCCTAATGTAATTGAGATTTGTGAAACCCACTTCTCTGGTCACTTTGCTGTTTTATTCTCTTTAACGTTGTCTCGGAGCGTGGTCAGTCCGTGCGCCACGGCGCGCTGGGTGCACACATTCAATACTGAGTCAGCCGGCCTGTTTTCTGATGCTTTTCATGAAACGTATAGAAACGACTCAGATAACGCAACTCCTGATGAACTCCTTTCTTATTTTAATGTTGCGTGCACAAAGGCTTTGGACTCTGTGGCTCCTTTGCGGCTGAAGCGCTTAAAGCCCACGGCACAGTCTTGGTTAAACGAGTGCACTCGTGAACTCAGGCGCTCTTGTAGGCGTGCTGAGCAACAATGGAAAAAAGATCATCTTCACGTTTCCTTGCAAATACTGAGGGACAGACTGTGTGAGTATCAGAGAGCAGCTAAAGCTGCTAAACTAGATTCATGTCAGATCTTGTCCTCAAACTGTCATAAACCTCAGGTGCTTTTTAACACTCTGAATTCGCTCATTAATCCTCGTGCGAGTACTATTGCTGTGCCCTCGGCTAGCCTTTGTGAAGATTTTCTCTTATTTCAGAGATAAAATCTCTGATCTTAGATCATGTCCTGTATCTGAGGTGGAGTCAGCAGATCCATCCATGTGTCATGCTGTTTTTGATTGTTTTAATCCTGTATCTATTTGTGAGCTGACTAAAATTGTTAATTAGCTTGTCTTCTTCCTGCACTTTGGACATTGTTCCAGGTCATTTGTTTAAAGATGTTTTTCAGTGTATTGGTCCGTACATTGCTGAACTTGTGAACGCTTCTCTATCAAGTGGCTGTTTTCCGTCAGCTCTTAAACATGCTGTAGTCCAGACACTCATCAAAAAGAGCAATCCTGACCCAAATGTGTTGTCCAACTATAGACCGATCTCTAAATTGCCATTTGTGTCTAAAGTCTTAGAGAAAGTTGTCTATGATCAATTGCAGGCTTTTCTGGATCTTAATGAAATGGGGGAGAAGTTTCAATCTGGTTTTAAATTAAGACACAGCACTGAAACAGCCCTTCTTTTTTAACTGTTGATGCTGGGAACTCTGCGGTTCTTCTGCGTTTAGATTTATCTGCAGCCTTTGACACAGTGGACCACAGTGTCCTTGTGACTCGCCTCGAGACTCACATACGAGGTCTATTAGAAAAGTATCCGACCTTATTATTTTTTTAAAAAACCATATGGATTTGAATCACGTGTGATTGCGTCAGACAAGCTTGAACCCTCGTGCGCATGCGTGAATTTTTTCATGCCTGTCGGTTGCGTCATTCGCCTGTGAGCAGGCTTTGAGTGAAGTGTGGTCCACCCCTCTCGTCTATTTTTTATTGCGAATAAATGTCTGAACAATTTGGATCTTTGCTGCATCAATTTTTTTCCAGAAACTGTGAGAGACCTCCAGGTGGACACCGTTCGAAAAATTAATATGGCTTTCAGGGACGATTTTATGGGGATTAAACAGATGGAGCGATCCAGACGGTTTAAAGACCGCCCACAACTGCTGAGAGCGCGGCGCGCTCCCAGCCCCCATCGACAGCCTAACACCCCACTTAAACAACCAGATCATTTCCAACGTGAAGGCTTTGTTGATCCAGGACCTCGTCTGACTTTCACAAAAAGGCAGAAGGCGTGGACATCAGCACTTTTTCTGGCACATTCCACCGTTACAGGAGTTTATTCATGGAAAGAAAAGCGGAGGGATGCGCCACGGAGCCATTCATTACGCGGGACAAAACCACCTCAGTGTTGGTCTCACAGGACGGCTTTCAGGTGGATTTCAGATGGATTCCGGTTGCTTTCCAGTCGTGTGAATATCCAATTGTGATTGTGCATGACCTGGACATGCCAGAACATGTCCTGTGAGGCTTCATCACGGCGTTGCTTTGCGCCGAGCGGATGCACCGCGACGCGCGGAACTCCTCCGCACGTCTGTCTTAATGTGCCGGAAAAGTGCTGATGTCCACGTCTTTTCACAATTCCTGTGCTAGTCAGAGGACATACCGGATCAACACAGCATCCAGTTTAAAAATGAACGGCACATTCCACTGTTACAGGAGTTTTTGTCATGGAAAGAGAAGCGGTTCCACCGCACGTCGCGGTGCAGCCGCTCAGCGCAAAGAAACGCCGTGATGAAGCCTCACAGGACATGTTCTGGCATGTCCAGCTCATGCACAATCACAATCGGATATTCACACGACTGGAAAGCAACTGGAATCCGTCTGAAATCCACCTGAAAGCTGTCCTGTGAGACCAACACCGAGGTGGTTTTGTCCCGCGTAATGAACGGCTCGGTGGCGTGTCCCTCTGCTTTTCTTTCCATGAAAAAAACTCCTGTAACGGTGGAATGTGCCGGAAAAAGTGCTGATGTCCACATCTTCTGCCTTTTTGTGAAAGTCAGATGAGGTCCCAGATCAACAAAGCCTTCACGTTGGAAATTATCTGGTTGTTTGTGTGGGGTGTCAGCCTGTCAATGGGGGCTGGGAGTGCGCCGCGCTGTCAGCAGTTGTGGGCGGGCTTTAAACCATCTGGATCACTCCTTAATCTGTGTAATCCCCATAAAATCGTCCCTGAAAGCCATATTAATTTTTCGAATGGTGTCCACCTGGAGGTCTCTCACAGTTTCTGGAAAAAAATTGATGCAGCAAAGATCCAAATCGTTCAGACATTTATTTGCAATAAAAAATAGACGAGAGGGGTGGACCACACCTCACTCAAAGCCTGCTCACAGGCGAATGACGCAACCGACAGGCATGAAAAAACTCACACATGTGCACGAGGATTCAAGCTTGTCTGACGCAATCACACATGATTCAAATCCATATGGTTTTTAAAAAAAATAATAAGGTCGGATACTTTTCTAATAGACCTCGTAGGTATTAGTTGAGTGCTAAATTGGTTTCGGTCCTATCTTTCCAACATAAGTTTTTCTGTTAATGTAGGACAGTACTCTTCCTCTGTGTCTCCTCTTAAATATGGCGTGCCCCAGGGCTCAATTTTAGCACCGCTTCTCTTTGCTTTGTACATGATCCCTCTTGGGTCTGTTTTTAAAAAGCACAAAGTCTGTTTTCATTGTTTTGCAGACGACATTCAGATTTACCTTCCTGTAATTTCCTGTGATACCCAGGCTGCTGTAAAAATACTACAGGACTGTCTGAATGATGTACAAGTCTGGATGAGAGCTAATTTTCTGAATCTTAATAAAAATAAAACTGAGATTTTAGTGTTTGGGCAACAAGGACAAGACAGTGTTATTGGTCCTCTGTCCACTTTTTGCTGCCCTTTTGTAAAAAATCTAGGGGTGATGGTTGACCCAATGTTCAGATTTGATAAGCACATCAGCTCTGTCATCAGGGCCAGCTTCTTTCAGCTGAGGACTCTCTCTAAAATTAAATCTTATTTTACTCAAGTTGATTTTGAAAGATCTATCCATGCATTTATAACGTCACGTCTGGATTATTGTAATGCTCTCTATGTTGGGCTGGACCAGCGCTCCCTGCAGAGTGTACAGAATGCTGCAGCCGTCTTTTGACTAAAACAAAGAAGCATGAGCACATCACCCCTGTGCTCTGCACCTTACACTGACTGGCTCCCTGTCGGCTTTCGTTTAAGTATAAAGTTTTGCTGATTGTTTTTAAGTGTCTGCACTCTATAGGCCCGATGTATCTGAGTGAGCTCTTGCAGCCATACACTCCACGTAGGGCTCTGAGGTCAGCTGACCAGCTTCTCCTGGCTGTTCCTAAAGCCAGGCTTAAATCCAGAAGTGATAGAGCCTTTTCTGTGGCAGCACCATGACTCTAGAACAGTCTTCCACTGACTGTCAGGTTCTCTGAGTCTGTGGGACAGTTTAAGTCCAGACTGACAACTCATCTCTTCTCCCTGGCTTTCAACACTGGCTAAGTGGTGTATGCTTTGCTCTGCTATTTTGCACTGTATTTTAGAGTTTTTTATTCTTTTCCTTTGTTAATATTTTACAGTTTTGTTTTGCTCTTATTGTGAAGCACTTTGGTCAGCTGCAGCTGTGTTTAAATGTGCTATATAAATAAACTTGAATTGAAAAGAGATGTGGTGAAATGTGGTGAGATGAGGTGAAAAGCGGTGGCAAAAGCTAAGGAAAAGGTATATACCTATCTGTACAAGAAGTTAAACAGTAAGGAAGGATAGAAGGACTTCTACCGATTGGCCAGACAAAGGGACAGAGCTGGAAAGGATGTGCAGCAGGTTAGGGTGGTAAAAGATGCAGATGGTAATGTGCTGACAAGTGAGGAGAATGTGTTGGGAAGGTGGAGAGAATATTTTGAGGAGCTGATGAATGAAGGAAATGAGAAAGAGAAAAGGCTGGATGATGTGGAAAGAGTAAATCAGGAAGTATAAGAGATTAGTAAGGATGAAGTGAGTGGCAGTTGGTCCAGATGACATTCCAGTGAGGGCATGGAAATGTCTGGACAGATGGAAGTGGAGTTTCTAATCAGATTGTTTCATAAAATCTTAGAAAGTAAGAGGATGCCTGAGGAGTAGAGATGAAGTGTGCTGGTTCCTATTTTTAAGAACAAGAGTGATGTGCAGAACTGCAGTAACTACAGAGGCATAAAGTTGATCAGCCACAGCAAGAAGTTTGGGAAAGAGTAGTAGAAGCTAGGCTTAGAAAACAGGTGAAGATCTGTGAGCAGCAATATGGTTTCATCCCGAGAAAGGGCACAACAGATGCAATGTTTGCTCTGAGAATACTGATGGAGAAGTACAGAGAAGGCCAGAAAGAGTTACATTGTGTGTTTGTGGATTTAGAGAAAGCATATGACAGAATGCCAAGAGAAGAGTTGTGGTATTCTCTGAGGAAGTCTGGAGTGGCAGGGAAGTATGTTAGGGTAGTGCAGGACATGTACAAGAATAGTGTGACAACAGTGAGATGCGCAGTCGGAATGACAGACTCATTCAAGGTGGAGGTGGGATTACACCAAGGATCAGATCTGAGTCCTTTCTTGTTTGCAGTGGTGATGGACAGGTTGACAGATTAGATCAGACAGGAGTCTTCGTGGACTATGATGTTTGCAGATGACACTGTGGTCTGTAGTGAGAGTAGAGAGCAGGTTGAGAAAGCCTTGTCTATCTCTGCGGCGATGCATTAATCCCTCAATTATGACTGAACTCGAAGCCAGACTGCCTGAAATTTTGGCTTCAGGTTTGGAGAGTGTTCAATCAGTGGATAGTCTTGCGGGTGGCTTGAATTCAGCGCTCGAGGTTAAACTGGATAAGGTTGCGCCTCCTCTTTTAAGGCCACGCCTTCCCAAGGTGCAGTCACCTTGGTTCAATGGTTACTTGCGTGACCTTAGGCAGAAGGCTCGAGGTTTGGAACGGAAATGGCGTAGTTCTAAATTAGAGGTGTTCCACCTTGCATGGCGTGATGCTGTGTTAGATTATAAGCATGCACTACTGGCTACAAAGCGTGCCTATTATTCTGATTTGATCAGTAAAAACAAGCATAACTCAAAGTTTTTGTTTGAAACTGTAGCATTTCTCATTCATGGACAGCCACCTGTTATTCACTCTCCCTTTTCAGCACAGGACTTCTTGGACTATTTCGAGAAGAAAATTGAGGATATTAAGTTGAGCATATCTCAGCAGGCTTTGGTCCAACCACCGCATACTTCTATGGAGGTGGATGCGCCCACTGAGGTGTTACCCAGATTTACAGATTTTGATGGTATCTCGCTAGGCGCGCTGACGAAGCTCATGACGTCTACTAAAAGCACAACCTGTTTATTTGATACTATACCAACAAAACTGTTTAAGGACCTGTGGCCCACTCTTGGGCTGACTGTGCTGGAAATGATCAATCTCTCATTAACTTCTGGATCTGTTCCTAAATGTTTCAAGTCTGCAGTGATTAAACCATTATTAAGAAATCCAGTCTCGACCCTAGTGTATTGAAAAATTATAGGCCGATATCAAATGTATCATTTTGTTCTAAAATCCTGGAAAAAGTGGCTTTGCGACAGCTCGTGGACTACCTTACTGACAATAATCTTTTTGAGCCACTGCAGTCTGCTTTTAGAAAATATCACTCCACAGAGACAGCACTTACTAAAGTAGTGAATGACCTTTTGGGAGCAGTGGACTCAGATACCAGTACAGTCTTGGTGCTGCTGGATCTTAGTACTGTGTTTGATACTGTGGATCATCATATTTTACTCAATAGCCTGGAGAATTACTTTGGAATTACTGGAACTGCTCTTGCATGGTTGACATCATACCTGTCCAGTCATTCTTACTGTGTATTGTGTAATGGCACCTCCTCTTATCGTAGGGACATGAAGTTTGGGGTTCCACAGGGATCTGTTTTAGGCCCCCTGCTTTTTTCCCTTTATATAGCACCCCTTGGGAATAAACTGCGGTGCTTTGGTATTCCCTTTCATTGCTATGCTGATGACACTCAATTATACATGCCAATAACTGCTGGTAATCTCATTCACATAAAATCTTTGGAAGATTGCCTTGCATCAGTAAGAAGTTGGATGTCTAGTAACTTCCTACTTTTAAATTCTGATAAGACTGAAGTTATGGTTCTTGGTCCAGCGAGGTATCGGCATCAATTTGATCAGCTAGCACTTAGCTTAGGTTCGTGTGTTATACATCATACGGATAAAGTGAGGAACCGTGGAGTAATTTTTGATCCTATGCTGTCCTTTGATCTCTACATTAGAGATATTACGAGGACTGCTTTCTTCCTTTTGCGAAATATATCGAAGATTCATCCCATCCTGTCTATGGCTGATGCTGAGACTTTGATTCATGCATTTGTCTCTTCTAGATTGGACTATTGTAATGCTCTATTTTCTGGCTTACCACAGTCCAGGATTAGGGGTCTTCAACTGGTTCAAAATGCAGCTGCCAGACTTTTGACACAAAGCAGAGAATTCGACCACATTTTGCTCGTTTTGGCGTCCCTGCACTGGCTCCCAGTCTCTACAAGATCGGATTTTAAAGTACTGTTATTAGTTTATAAGGTTGTTCATGGACTTGCACCTCCCTATCTGGCTGACCTGGTAAGCCCCTATGTACCGGCTTGGGCCCTACATTCTCAGGGTGCAGGACTTTTATGTGTTCCCAGGGTGCATAAAAATTCCCTGCTCTGTGGAAAGATCTCCCGGCACTGTGGAGACTTTTAAGTCACGTTTAAAGACTCATTTGTTTTCCCTGTTTTATCATTAGTGTTATGATGTGTTTTTATTCTTGTATTCTTTTATGGTTGTCTTTTTATTGTGTTTTAAATTTTTAATTCAGTTTTTTATGTTGTGTGAAGCGCCTTGAGACGATTTCATTGTGAATTGGTGCTATATAAATTAATACATTTGAATTTTGAATTTGAATTTAAATTTGAGTCTAGTCTGGAGAGGTGGAGATATGCTCTGGAGAGAAGGGGAATGAAAGTCAGTAGGAGCAAGACTGAGTACATGTGTGTGAATGGGAATGAGCCCAGTGGAATAGTGCAGTTACAAGGAGTAGAAGTGGTGAAAGTAGATGAGTTTAAATATTTGGGGTCAACTGTTCAAAGTAATGGAGAGTGTGGTAGAGAGGTGAAGAAGAGAGTGCAGGCAGGGTGGAGTGGGTGGAGAAAGGTGGCAGGAGTGATTTGTGACCGAAGAATATCAGCAAGAGTGAAGGGGAAAGTTTACAAGACAGTAGTGAGACCAGCTATGTTGGACGGCTTAGAGACAGTGGCACTAACAAAAAGACAGGAGGCAGAGCTGAAGATGTTGAGATTCTCTTTGGGAGTGACGAGAATGGACAGGATTAGGAATGAACATATCAGAGGGACAGCTCAGGTGGGACGGTTTGGTTTGGACATGTGCAGAGGAGGGACCCAGGGTATATAGGGAGAAGGATGCTGAGGATGGAGCCACCAGGCAGGAAGAGAAGAGGGAGGATAAAGAGGAGGTTTATGGATGTGCTGAGGGAGGACATGCAGGTGGTTGGTGAGACAGAGGAAGATACACAGGACAGGGTGAGATGGAAATGATTGATCTGCTGTGACGCCTCCTAATGGGAGCAGCTGAAAGAAAAAGTGTCTTTGTAATGTAATTCATGGGACAGAAAAAAAAGTAAAAAAAAAAAAATAATAATAAGCATGACTCATAGTCCAGAAAGTACTTGTAATTGGACTTATTAATCTATTGTGTGGTGGGTGAAACACGGCTGGACATGAGACATCTCCGCTGCTTTTGGTTTCTTAGAAATTAATGTCCACACACTGAGGACAGGTTTTTAGTGTGCTGTCAGTACTTGGAGCTGTTGAGACATTTGGTTTCATTTTCTCTCTGGATTCTCAGAAATGTAAAGGTTCCTGTAAAAGAACCAGAGGCTGTGTGGGCGGGGCTAAAGGAAGGCGGGGCTAACACAGTTTCATTCTTACAGTCCTGCAGAGTTTCAGTTTGGACCGTCTGAGGTGAACTGCTGTGAGAAGCTTAAACACTCAAGTGATTTTATTTTGGAAAGTGACTCATGGTTTCTGCCATGTGACCAAATCAATACATCAGTGGTGTGTGTGTGTGTGTGTGTGTGTGTGTGTATATACTGTTTCTGAGTGTGTCTTCTTGTTTGTAACCTGCAGTGTGACCTCGTCCACACCTTCTTCCACCCACTGCCCCGAGATGAGAAACCAGGGGCCGCCGCCAGCAAACCCGCCGGTACCGTGACCTTTACTCAGACGAGCATTTCACACACACTTTAACACTGACATCTTTTGATGTTCCTGTGAGCTAAAGTGGCAACACACAGCAGGAAGAGCTGAGATGTGTAACCGTGTCACCACCGAGCACAGACGTGTCCCTAATACACAGCAGGAAACGCTCACCATCGCCTCTTTAAATTCTTCACGTGGTGACGTCACTGTGCACCGTATCTTTTAGACCTTGATGGCATCGCCAACATGTCTGCGGTCTGATCTGACACTACCCTGGAGTGCAACTCTCAGAGGACGGAGTCAAACAGAAAGGGTCGTAGTGCAGGAGGGTTGGCATCGTTCTCGTTGTCATCCACTTTTCATTGTCACTGTCTCTATCTTTATCCCGCCTGATCTTTGTGATGTCATAAAGCAAGACTGTGAAGAAATTAGATAATGAGAAATGAATTCTCATGGAAATATTTTGGGACCGATGTGGATCTTGCAGGAAGCCCATTGGACCAGGACACGGAATCACTGTGTGTGTGTGTGTGTGTGTGTGTGTGTGTGTGTGTGTGTGTGTGTGTGTGTGTGTGTGTGTGTGTGTGTGTGTGTGTGTGTGTGTGTGTGTGTGTGTGTGTGTGTGTGTGTGTGTGGGTGTGTGTGTGTGGGTGTGTGTGGGTGCGTGTGTGCAGAGATCTCCTGGTCTGCAGCTTCAGGTAAAGAGGTCGGGGAGGTCAAACTGTCCATCTCCTACAAGAGCGACAAACTCTTCATCATGGTGATGCACATTCGAGGTTTGGTGAGTCTGCAGGGGTTTTTATCATCATTGTCATCTGATTGATCATTAAAATCATCCTGATCACTGATTTTATTTTGGATCTTCTCTCATCTACAGGGGCTCAAAAGTATACATACAGGCTCAGATATTTAACTTTGATCTTGAAGGTTTGATGTTAGCTCCTTGTTTGTGACCATGATTGACTACAGCTGGTAGTTAGGTGTAAGTTATTGGTAGTTAGGTGTAAGTTGTTGGTAGTTAGGCGTTTAACTCAGACCAAAACTCAGAACAGGAAGTCCCAGGAACTCAGTGGAGATCTGAGAAGTTCTTATTGTACTTCATTATTTAATTATAGCCAAACGTCGTTGTGTTTGTTTCCGCCGTTGTGATGTTGTCGTTTGTTCTGCACTCTCCACAGCAGCCACTCCAGGACGGGACAGATCCAGATCCTTACGTGAAGGTCTACCTCCTGCCAGACCCCCAAAAGACCAGCAAGAAGAAAACCAAGGCGGCACGGCGCACCTGTAACCCCACTTACAACCAGATGGTGAGAACCACCACGCCGCGCGTTGCCTTCATCCACCGGCGCTGTACGCATACTTCACACTGATGTGTAGCTCCGCCCACATGTAAAAGCCCGTCGTCTCTGCTGCATGACAGAGAAGAAATGCAAAAAACTAATGGAGGAAGTGGAGTTAGATTTTTATTTCAGATTAATCTCCGCATGCGGAAAACAAAAAACAAGTATATGAAAAATAAATGCATGAACAAACAAATAAAAAATGAATAGTGAATATTTCTTTGTAATATACGCATCATCTCCCCTGATGCTAAACTAACAGGCTAAAAACGGCTGGGCTTCTTCTTTATGCTGTGCTTTCTGTTGCTGTACGCAGCACTGCCCCCGGTGGTGCACTATGAAACACGGGCAGACACACTCGCATGCCAACGTCTTGCTGAGACGCAGCAGCACTGGAATAAAAAAACAAAATGTCCATTACATGACCAAGTGGTAAGTGCTCTTGGTTTTGGTGCAGAAGGTTCCCGGTTCAAAGCCCACTCCTGCCACAGTTCTACATGTAACGTGGAGTTCTGTCAGGAAGGGCATCTGGCGTAAAACTTGTGCCAAATCAACATGCAGATCCACCACGGATCTGCTGTGGCCACCCCGAGTGAAAACAAGGGAGCATCCGTTAGGACCTACATGTCCACACGTCCATCTACGTTCTGGACATCTGTAAGTTTTTGACGATGTTTCTTTTATTTTATCGGTCAATCACAGCGTGTTCCAGGTTTCATCCAATAAGAAACGAGTTCACAGTGCAGATTTAATTTGAATCTAATTGGTGCTTTCAGACCCGGCAGTACCAGGGATGACCCACTGGGGCAGCTCCCCCAGGAACTACACCACAAGAACCTTTTATTCTGATTGCAAACATAGTGCCTTTAGGAACCTGGTCAGAACCTACGCTCAGATCACCGGTGGTTCCTGTTGTGCTGAGAAAGTCCCTGACATGAAGACTAGAACCATCCGCAGTGCCACATGGTGCAAATGCACCAGAAAGAGGAACTTCATGAACTTGTTACCTGTATAAAAGACACCTGTTCACACACTCAGTCAATCACACTCCAACCTGTCCACCATAGCCAAGACCAAAGAGCTGTCTAAGGACACCAGGGACAAAACTGTAGACCTGCACAAGGCTGGGATGGACTACAGGACAACAGGCAAGCAGCTTGGTAGAAGACAACAACTGTTATGATTATTTATTAGAATGTAGAAGAAACACAAGATGACTGTCAATCTCCCTCGGTCTGGGATTCCATGCAAGATCTCACTTTGTGGGGTAAGGATGATTCTGAGAAAGCTCAGAACTACACAGGAGGACCTGGTCAATGACCTGAAGAGAGCTGGGACCACAGTCACAAAGATTACATTAGTAACACATGATGCTGTCATGGTTTAAAATCCTGCAGGGCAGCAAGGTCCCCCTGGGAGAAGGTCATGTGGTCAGATGAGACCAGAATAGGGCTTTTTGGAATCAACTCCACTTACCATGTTTAGACGATGAGAACAACCCCAAGAAAACCATCCCAACCGTGAAGCATGGGGGCGGAAACATCATACTCTGGGGTGCGCTTCTGCAAAGGGGACAGGACGACTGCACCGTATTGAAGGGAGGATGGATGGGGTCATGTATTGTGAGATTTTGGCAAACAACCTCCTTCCCTCAGTAAGAGCATTGAAGATGGGTCATGGCTGGGTCTTCCAGCATGACAATGACCCCAAACACACAGCCAGGGCAACTAAGGAGGGGCTCCGTAAGAAGCATTTCAAGGTCCTGGAGTGGCCTGGCCAGTCTCCAGACCTGAACTCAATAGAAAATCTTTGGAGGGAGCTGAAACTCCAAACCTGAAAAATCTAGAGAAGATCTGTATGGAGGAGTGGACCAAAATCCCTGCTGCAGTGTGTGAAAACCTGGTGAAAAACTACAGGAAACATTTGACCTCTGTAATGGCAGACAAATGTTTCTGTACCAGTTGTTAAGCTCTGTTTTTCTAGGGGGTCAAATACTTATTTTATGCAATAAAATGCAAATTAATTATTTAAAAATCATACAGTGTGATTTTCTGGATTTTTTTTTTTTACATTCTGTCTCTCACAGTTGAAGTGTACCTACATTATATGTAGGTGGGAAAACCTGCAAAACTGACAGGGGGTCACATACTTATTTTCCCCCACTGTAAATGAAAATAAATTGAAATTGAATTGAAATTGGCTCCTGATTGGATGAAAAGTGGTTCGATACAAAGCCTGGTATTTTCAATGTCTTTTTTTGTTTGTTTGTTTGTTTTGCCCTGATTTAAGATTTGTATCACCCTGATTTTATTTTCCAGGGCAGTAAAATTGAGAGGAAAACTGTTTGATTTGTCAGCTCTATTTCTTCTTGTATCTCATGAGGGCTGATTTATGAGTATAGGGCAGATTTTTGCTGTAATATGTGATAACTGGATGTATAAACCGACCTGACGGGACGTGCTAACTGGTGTCTGAACGTAGTGTCTCTGTTTTTGTTTTTGGGCAGAACGGAGATGATTTTCAACAGTCGTGTCTCTCATTTTCTCTCTTCCACCCCCCCTTTGCACTATTCTCGCCTCCTGGTTTCGTCTACGCCCCCTCACAGCTGGTGTACGAGCGGATCCCGCAGGGCGACCTGGTCCACAGGGTGATCCACCTGCGGGTTCTGGGTGACGGGCCATTCTGGGAGAACACTCTGCTGGGCGAGACCTTCATCTCCCTGAAGAGGCTGGTTCCAGGTCAGCACTGGGTTGACTGGCACCCGCTGGCTCCGCCTCTGCTTGCTGACTCCGCCCACTGACAGCACACAGAGGAAGCGGACAGAAAAGGAGCAAACGGTAGTTTTGATGAAGGTTTTGAATTTTCACTTCGTTTCTCTTTACGTTCAGCATCGATGACGTCACCATGTAATATGTTTTCAACAAAACCCAGAATTTAGCTGCAGTTTCACAGATTCTGTGGAACACGAGTTCAGAATGAAAGTTTTTGCAAAGCAAAAATATTTTCTCCACATTTTTCTGATTACTGGACATTTATCGCTTCAGCTTTTTAATCAATAACAACTGAAAGGAAACATTTTGGCGTATCGGCGAGATTAGCGGCTACATTATACTTTACAACTAAAATAAATAAGTAGTCTGATCTTCTCGCGGACCAATTGCTGCGTGGTTAGCGAGCTTTAAGGCGTGCTGTGCCGGGATCTGCAGCGTGGAAACGATAAAACTACACGTTTGGAGGCTCGTACGCCACACGACGCCGGCTACAGTTTGCATTAGCGTAATACTGCATGACGTTTCTCCGAAGTTAGAAATCACTGAAACTGAATCACTGAAGATTCTTCATGAAGTAGTGCTTCATTTTGTCCAGTAGTTGGCGCTGAACTTTGGTTCTGTCTGCAGAAATGATGAACTATGACAATATATTTAAATAACATTTCTTGTTTGTAGGTGGCCAAGTGGTTAATGTGCTTGGTTTCAGTTCAGAAGGTTCCGGGTTCAAATCCCACCCCTGCCATGTAATATGGAGTTGCGTCAGGAAGGGCATCCGGCGTAAAACCTGTGCCAATTCAACATGCAGATCCACCTTGGATTTGCTGTGGCGACCCCGAGTGTAAACAAGGGAGCAGCCGAAGGGTCTTACTTACATGACTTCCTGATGGAACTGCTAACAGTAGCTTAGCTGCTAGCATTAGCTTGAGCGTCATGTTGCTCTTTGACAAAATTGACAGTGTCCGACTCAGATACGAGTTCTCGGCGAGCTGCCGGCCGCCCTGCCCCGCCTGTGGAGGGGAACCTCGACCGCACCTCTGCAGAAGATGGACCTGATCTGACCTCTTCCCTGTAGTTTTGTAGTTTGTCCCGCGTCATCAAAACAGACTCATAAGGTCCAGCATGAGCAGAGCCCCGCCCTCTTTAAAGTGATCATAGTCTTTCCTGTGCTGAGTTACCAGTTTCTGTGTGAGGGTTGAAGGGTCCAATCCCTCACTTGGTCTCTGTACAAATGTCCAAAACCACGTGAGGCAGAACTTTTTGCTCCTTTTCACTTTGGGGCCAAAATGATTGTAGTGACGTGCCAAAGTAAAACTGGGGGGCGCCGCCCAGGTGAAGCCTGAAACCTGAACCGTGGGACTGGCGTGGAGCAACTCTAACCAGAGCCTCGAGATTTCACATGCTGCGGCTTTTGACATGAGAAAAATAAATTAACTGTTTTTAAACAAAAACTTTGTGTTTGTTGACGCCGCCGTCTGCGCACGTCTGTCTCATCTGAGTGACAGATTTACTGAAAAAATATTACTAAATATGTTTAAAGGTTTGTCTTTTCGTTGACAGGAGACAAAAAACAGATTTTAATGAGAAAATCTTCAAAATAAAATAATCAATTATCAGCTTTTTTTTTTCACATGAAATTGAGATGTTTTTAATTTTTTCCCTCTTGAAGTGATTTACGTTCTAAAATTGACTTTTCATTCTTAAATTAGAACTGTTTTCTCACAATCAATAATGACTTGTCTTAAAAAAACAACTTTGTTGTCAAAGTGCTCACGTCCACACGTCTGTCCGTCCAGAGCTACGTCTCACTGATCTCTGTCTAAGACGTCTGTGATGTCAGAACCATTCTGAAAGTTGCTACACTGAAAATTTAAATTCAGAATCTTCATATGCTTAGATTGATGAAACAAAAGGTTGGTGGTTCAATTCCAGGCCTGGCTGCTCTATGTTGCTGGTCTGTTTTGGACATGACTCGGGCCGTCCACCTTTAAGAGAGTTCCGGCCTCAGCAGACTCGGACCGTCGTCAGCTTCACGCTGACACAGTTTAGCTGAAGATGCCGAGGTTCCGGTGCTCAGTCGGGGATCCGGATCAAACCAGAATCTACTGAATGGAGTGTAAATGTCAGATGCTGACGTCTGCTGGGACAGCATGTGTCCTTCACATGCACACCGTGACCTTCACATGCACGTTCCCATCTTTCTCTGTTCTTTTGCTTTCCTTTTTTCTGTTAAACAATCGATTCACATCAACCTGAAAACTCTTTTTTATTTTTTTTTTACCTGCAGACAAGTGTCTCGATCATGGAGTCCAAATGATTAACTTCTCAAACTGAAATACAGAAGGAAGAAAACAGAAGGAAAATGAGTGCGTTTCAAAACTGTTTCAAAATACTGACTGCATTTCAAACACTGTCCGTACGTTTCAAAACACTGACTGCATTTCAAACACTGTATGCTTCAAAACAGTTTCAAAACAGACTGTTTCAAAACAGACTGTTGCAAAACACTGACTGTTTCAAAACACTATTTCAGAACTTTCAAAACAATGACTGTTTCTGTTTCAAAACACTGACTGTGTTTCAAAACACTATTTCAAAACTTTCAAAACACTGACTTTCTGTTTCAAAACACTGACTGTGTTTCAAAACACTGACTGTGTTTCAAAACACTAACTGCGTTTCAAAACACTATTTCAAAACTTTCAAAACACTGACTGCGTTTCAAAACACTGACTGCGTTTCAAAACACTGACTGCATTTCAAAACACTATTTCAAAACTTTCAAAACACTGACTGTGTTTCAAAACACTATTTCAAAACTTTCAAAACACTGACTGCGTTTCAAAACACTGACTGCATTTCAAAACACTATTTCAAAACTTTCAAAACACTGACTGCGTTTCAAAACACTGACTGTGTTTCAAAACACTGACTGCATTTCAAAACACTATTTCAAAACTTTCAAAACACTGACTGTGTTTCTGTTTCAAAACACTGACTGCGTTTCAAAACACTGACTGCGTTTCAAAACACTGACTGCGTTTCAAAACACTATTTCAAAACTTTCAAAACAGTGACTGTTTCTGTTTCAAAACAGTGACTGATTCAAAACACTGACTGCATTTAAAGATGATTTTTGCAAAATGGTTCACTCCTAAAAAAAAAAAAAAGCCCTTTTTTAAATTACGTACATGTAAATAAACTGCAGATGAGGAAATCATTTTTTTTTCCATATCTTTCTACATTCATTCCAGTTTTATTAACTTGATACCTGATTTTTTTTTTCCAGTTTTGTGGTTATTTTAACTGCCTTTGTGTGTTCTTAATGAATGTTAAAGGAGAATCATTTTCTCTTCGTGCGCTGTAAAGTCAGAAAATGAGCTGCAGCTCGTTTCCAGCTTGTCGCAGTTTGAATCGCAACATATGTGAAAAACTGATTGACGTTTCTGAAGTTCCTGTTCACACAACTTTCACTTTTACTTACAAGTAAGCTGCTATAAAAGAAAAACTGGATTTTTTTTATTTTTTATTTTTAAAATCACAAAGCTTTTGTTCACATGCGCTCTTCTGTCTACACACACACACACACACTGTCAAAATAAGTTCTGTTTAGAAACCTCAGAATTTATGATCATTTGGAGGAAATATTTTTATTTTTTATGAAAATGGGCGTGAACACTGATTCTTATTTCATCTAACCTCTTTGGAGACGACAAAATCAGATGAATCATTTTTGATCAGTCCATTTGAGGATCAAACTGATGCTGGAAGCGTGCTACGGCGGTAGACTTTGACCTCTGACCCCTGTGAGAAAGCAGACAGAATGTAAGTTCAAAGTGGACGTGATCTCATGTACTGTAAATACTGAAAATGTGACTTCAGTTTGTTGGCGTTAAACACAAATGGCTGTGACTGGAAACTCGAATTCTACTGTTTTATAATTTACAAAATAAACATGAATTAAACACACACACTGTCAGAATAGTCATGCTCAAGAAATTAATTCAATGCAGAAACTTTCTGCTTAAAAATGTAATTTTGTTTTTGAAAGAATATTGTTTTGTAACTGATGCCATGAACTGAATCTTATTATTGAGAAAGTCAAAGAAAAATTAATATTTTAAAGTGTTTACACCCGGAATGAATTTGAGGAGTTGGCAGAAGTTAACTGGATTGAGGTTTTCATTTAAAGTAAAAACGTTTTAACTATTTAAAAAAGGCATGTTTGCTATTGTTAAGGACATTAACATGCTTTCACAACAGAAGGTTCCTAGTTTGAGACCACCCGCGCCAGTGTGACGTTACATCAGGAAGGACATCCGGCGTCAAACTTCTGCCAAATCAACACAGTCGTGCCAAAAACAAAAAAAAACAAAAAACTCTCCTGTCCTCAGGATCACAATGCAATCGAAACAGATTTCCAACATGAGATTTTAAAATTCAAAATTATTCTTAAATGTCAGAACTAAGATAAAACACCAAAATGTTCCATTTCTGGTGTGTTTGAGATCAAAAGTATTTTGGTGCAGCATTTCATTTCAGAGCTTTGATTCAGAAAGTTGGACTCAAGCTGTGATGTCACTGGATGGTGTGATTATGTGGTGCAAATCATCATTATTTGTGCTGACTGATGCTGCAATAAAAAAAAACACTTTATTCACTCCAGGTACCTAATAAAGTGGCCAGTGTCAGTGGAGGATAATTTATTTGCATAATGTCATTTATTGATGTGATGATGCTCTTTCAGTCATTTTCTGCATTTGTATTTGGCACTGGACTGTTTTGGGGTCAGAGGTGAGACTCCGCCCTCACTTGGTCAACACCTGGATGGGATTACCAGGTTTAACCCACCGAGTCCAGCAGTCTAATTTACAGTTTGTTTGTTTTTTTACTTTCTGCTCCCCTCATCCGGTGTTGTGTTGAGATGAGCTCCTCGTAGTGCACGTCGACAGTTCCATGTGTCGAGTTGAGCTCCTATCACTTTTCACTTTCATTCACTGATTCTTAAACTTGGCTTATTTTGATGGGCAAATAAATGCATAGATTGTTCGTCTGAACATAGTGATGTGTAAAATGGACTCACTATAAAAAGTATTCTTAACCTGCAGGCTATTTTTTTATTAATGTGATAATTGTTCATGATAATAAAAATATTAGTTTTAGCCTACAATAAAATGTATTGTTGCATCATCTAACGACAGTACGCTGCTTTGAAAGACGTGTTAACGTCCCAGTTAGCAACACAACGTCAAAGTACTCATGATTGTACGTCTCTCCACACACATGCACTCATAATTAGTGTCTGATGTTTTTTGATTGATCTCCCTGAGCTTGAGATTGATCTCCCTTTTATTAAACAGCTGTGTTTATGGCTCATGGCTGCAGGTGCACATAAACCTTTTCAGAGCTGCAGCTTTTACCGTAACTGCATCAAAATGAACAGTTTTCACTTAAAATTAGTCACCATAACATGACATCACACTTGACATCACAACTGAGGATCTTCTGGTCTCAAGCCCAACACTTAACCACTAGACCTTCACCTCCCCTACAGTTGCAGTAAATTACATAAAGAGCTGGGAGAATTTACACATGGTCACAAACAGCCTAAAACTAAATTATGAGTTTGGTGTAACATGTCTTTTAAAGACAGTGTGTACATGCAAATCTTTACTTTTAAAAATTGAAAACACACTTATTGCTGTATTTTTATGTAAAGACAAAACTTAGACAAAACCATGTTCGAGCACAAGGGTGCCCATAAGTGCACATGGCACCAGGACACCCTGAGCCGGAGGTCAATGATCAACTTTGTAGTCGTATCATCTGACCTTCGGCCACGTGTCTCGGACACTCGAGTGAAGAGAGGGGCAGAGCTGTCGACTGATCACCACCTGGTGGTGAGTTGGATCTGCTGGGAGGGTAGGAAGCCGGTAAGACCTGGCAGGCCCAAACGTATCGTGAGGGTCTGCTGGGAACGACTGGCGGAACCCTCTGTCAGCGAGGTCTTCAACTCCCACCTCCGGGAGAGCTTCTCCCAGATCCCGAGGGAGGTTGGAGACATGGAGTCTGAGTGGACCATGTTCTCCACCTCCATTGTTGATGCGGCTGCTCGTAGCTGTGGTCGCAAGGTCTCTGGTGCCTGCCGCGGCGGCAATCCCCGAACCCGGTGGTGGACACCGGAAGTAAGGGATGCCATCAAGCTGAAGAAGGAGTCCTACTTATCTTTGTTGGTAGGTGGGACCCCAGAGGCAGCTGACAGGTACCGGCAGGCCAAGCGTGCCGCAGCCTGTGTGGTCGCAGAGGCAAAAACTCGGGTCTGGGAGGAGTTCGGGGAGGCTATGGAGGAGGACTATCGGTCGGCCTCAAAGAGATTCTGGCAAACCGTCCGACGCCTCAGGAGGCGGAAGCAGCTCTCCACCAGCACTGTTTACGGTGCGGGTGGGGAGCTGTTGACCCTGACTGGGGATGTTGTCGGGCGGTGGAAGGAGTACTTCGAGGATCTCCTCAATCCCATCGTCATGTCTTCCGAAGAGGAAGCAGAGACTGGGGACTCGGAGGCGGACTCATCCATTACCCAGGCCAAAGTCACCAAGGTGGTTAGAAAGCTCCTTGGTGGCAAGGCTCCTGGGGTGGATGAAATCCGTCCTGAGTACCTTAAGTCTCTGGATGTTGTGGGGCTGTCTTGGCTGACACGCCTCTGCAACATTGCGTGGCGATCGGGGACAGTGCCTCTGGATTGGCAGACCGGGGTGGTGGTCCCTCTGTTTAAGAAGGGGGACCAGAGGGTGTGTTCCAACTATAGGGGGATCACACTCCTCAGCCTCCCCAGTAAGGTCTATTACAGAGTACTGGAGAGGAGAATTCGACCGATGGTCGAACCTCAGATTCAGGAGGAGCAGTGTGGTTTTTGTCCTGGTCGCGGCACACTGGACCAGCTCTACACGCTCCATCGGGTACTCGAGGGTTCATGGGAGTTTGCCCAACCAGTCCACATGTGTTTTGTGGATCTGGAGAAGGCATTCGACCGTGTCCCTTGGGGCACCCTGTGGCGAGTGCTCCGGGAGTACGGGGTCCAGGGTCCTTTGCTAAGGGCTATCTGGTCCCTGTACGACCGCAGCAGGAGCTTGGTTCGCATTGCCGGTAGTAAGTCAAACCTGTTTCCAGTGCACGTTGGCCTCCGCCAGGGCTGCCCTTTGTCACCGGTTCTGTTCATTATTTTTATGGACAGAATTTCTAGGCGCAGCCAGGGTGTAGAGGGGGTCTGGTTTGGGAACCACAGAATCTCGTCTCTGCTGTTTGCGGACGACGTGGTTCTGTTGGCTTCGTCAAATCAGGACCTTCAGCATGCACTGGGGCGGTTTGCAGCCGAGTGTGAAGCGTCCGGGATGAAAATCAGCACCTCCAAATCCGAGGCCATGGTTCTCGACCGGAAAAAGGTGCTTTGCCCTCTTCAGGTCGGTGGAGTGTCCTTGCCTCAAGTGGAGGAGTTTAAGTATCTCGGGGTCTTGTTCACGAGTGAGGGATGGATGGAGTGTGAGATCGATAGACAGATCGGTGCAGCATCTGCAGTGATGCGGTCGCTGTATCGGACCGTTGTGGTGAAGAGAGAGCTGAGTAGGGGGGCAAAGCTCTCGATTTGCCAATCGATCTACGTTCCGATCCTCACCTAATGGTCATGAGATTTGGCTCATGACCGAAAGAACGAGATCGCGAGTACAAATGGCTGAGATGAGTTTCCTCCGCAGGGTGGCTGGGCGCTCCCTTAGAGATAGGATGAGGAGCTCGGTCACTCGGGAGGAGCTCGGAGTCGAGCCGCTGCTCCTCCACGTCGAAAGGAGTCAGTTGAGGTGGCTCGGGCATCTTTTCCGGATGCCCCCTGGACGCCTCGCTGGAGAGGTGTTCCGGGCACGTCCCACTGGGAGGAGGCCCCGGGGAAAACCCAGGACACGCTGGAGGGACTACATCTCTCGGCTGGCTTGGGAACACCTTGGGGTTCCCCCGGAGGAGCTGGAGGAGGTGTGTATGGATCGGGAGGTCTGGACAGCTTTGCTAGGGCTGCTGCCCCGCGACCCGACTCCGGATAAAGCGGAAGAAAATGGATGGATGGATGGACAAAACTTAGATGGGTTTTTTCTATGGGGCCGTTACTGTAGCAAAAGTATTTGCAAATGTGCCCTTTGCCCTGATGCTCACTGACACTGTGAACGGCTTCCTGTATTTGTGAGGGGCGGAGTATTTTGGGATTGTGGGATAGCTCACGCCCACAGATTGAACTCGCTGGACTACTTTCGCCACACTCTCACGAGCGCCATTAGCTGGTGACATGCCGACATGAGAAGATGCTGCTGGATCCTGCTGAGACAACACAGAATGTGTCTCTTTGACCCAGATTGATCTCTTTCAGTGCAGCTTCTTGTTCTGACTAACACCAAGTTAACACCCAAGTCTTTCATCTCCAACTGTAAATGGTCATCAAAACATTCCAGTCATATCTTTCTGAACTCTTCTGCATCAAACTCCATTGTGTCAATGTTTACAATGTGGTTGAACAATAACAGGTGAAGTTGCTCATAAACTTTTAAGTTTCTTAAATATTTATTATGGCCACTCTTAAAACTTCAGTTATATTTATAATTTTATTACTGGTAAATTTTAGAATTGATTTAGATGAGATATTATCTCACAGGAATATATCACAATTATCTGGGAACTACTTTTTGCACAGGAATTCATCAAGCACGTCGGCCGCGGGCGCGCACTAACACAGAATACCCAGAAACTGGACAGTTGTTCGGTCAGGAGAGCGTCCACTTAGCTTGTCATAAGCTAAGCTAGTGGCGCTCGTGAGCGTGTGGGAACATGCATGGATCGTCTTGCGTCTTTTAATTTTAAATAAACACAAGAATAAAAATGGTAATAAGAAAATGTTGATGGTCCCTTTCGGCCAGCTGCGTGTCAAGATCCGTGTAATTCACAAAGAACGGCGGTCGTCTCATTTTGGGGATTCGCTTTGAAGTTATTGATTCCAGAACTCCCGGCCAGACGCTTTTCAGTCTGGGGGCCCCATGTCCCTCCCTGGGGGAATTTGATCCATCCAGGAACACCTTAAGGGAAAATCCCAGCCTGCGCTGGAGCGACATCTCTGCTATTTTGTGGAACAGTTCGCCGGACTACTTTCGCCTGACTCAGCGCTGAAATTACCGACATGAGAAGATGCTGCTGGATGAGTGTGAGTACTGAGTTATCATTTAGGCATAAAAACACGATACACAAGTTCTTGTGTCATATATACTCCTGATGTTTTTGTTACCCAAGAAAACGCACTGTCATCGCAGGTCACAGCTGTTCGGCCAAAACTGGAACCTCCACTTTTAGCGCGCCACAAACTGGTGCGGGTGAGAGTGACTGATTGCTACAACTGCGAAACAGCGACACTCACTGGCGCAGTGGCGTAATAAGTGTCGAGGCTTTTCCGTGTCTGA
Organism: Thalassophryne amazonica; assembly: GCF_902500255.1. Taxonomy (NCBI): domain Eukaryota; kingdom Metazoa; phylum Chordata; class Actinopteri; order Batrachoidiformes; family Batrachoididae; genus Thalassophryne; species Thalassophryne amazonica. The sequence goes on along the minus strand of NW_022986257.1, from coordinate 123,718 downwards.
TGAAATCGCGAGCTGACGCTCTCGAATGACGAAAAAAAAAAACATAACCCACTAAAAAGCGACAACTAGAAGGAGAACAGAGCTTTTAAAACTGGCTTACGGAGACAGAGACAGGTTTTCGGGTCGAACCGTACAGATTTACCGCCTTTCCTCGGATGTTCGCGTCGCTGGTTGTGCTAAGCTAACGTGTTAGCGCCGCTGGTTGGAAACCGAAAACGGACAGACGGAGCTCCAGTAGCCGCCACCGACACAACATGTCTCCGTTACCGACTTCACTTCGCTGTTCGTCCTCAAACCTCCTGTGTGTGTGCAGCAGCAAACTTTCCACCAGAGAGAAATCCACGCGTCATTGTGAGAGAAGAGCCCGAGCGACGGACGGGATCCTCTGGATCAGCTCCGGTACCGACTTGTGGAACGCCCAGACCCCGGTGTTCGGCTGAGACCAGGCCGTGTACGGACCCCGGTATTCGGCTGAGACCAGGCCGTGTGCGGGCCCCTGTGTACGACTGAGACCAAGCCGTGTTCGGAGCCGTTATCTCGGTCTGGACCCGCCGTGACAGCTGTCAGCTAACTTTACGAACGGAAACTCAGTTATTGGCAAAAGTAAAAAGTTAATGTCGAATAATAATAATAATAATAACTTCGTATTTTTGAACAGGACAGAATGTTTCGGAACATGACTGAAGAGGGACATTTATCCGGCGGGCCCAGCCCCTCCCATTCGGCCGGACTTGGAGTGGCCTCCCACGGTTACGTGAGTCACGAAAGCTCGTGGATCAGCCTGCTCTCGGTTCTGTCCAGGCCTGCGCTGTCTTTTCTCCAAAAATATTTACCGGGCCGCAGCCTCTGGTTCAGCAGAGACGAGAAAATGAACTTTGTCAGCGAACAGAGTACTTTTTTAAACCCGCTGTACGACGCTGGATCTGCCGCTGATGCCAGGCAGCTGCGGTGTGACAGTGACGGCGCCACCTGTCGGCTCGCGGAGGTCGGCGGCGCCGGTTTACTGTGGGAACCGGGCCTGGAACAGAGCCACGTAACCCTCAACCAACAAACTCAGACAGAGTATTTGACCACCGCCAGGACTCTTCTGGGTCAGATTTTGTTGAGTTCAGTGTCAGGAGAGAGAAGCTTGAGGACAGCGGACAGGAGACAAAGGAGGAACTGGTGGGACCGTTTTTGGAGCTCAGAGGACTGTTCTCAGTCATCAGAGCTGCTTTTTCCACAACCACTGTATGAGACAAAAAGCCCCGTCAGTGTGTTTGTCTATAACAGTGGCGGGGCCTCGACACTGGGAGAACACGCTGGACTCTGTGACCACAAAGACAAACCTGGTAACAAAGGCCACCTCCAATCAGAGCAGCTCCCGAACACCAGGAACCACCTGAGGACGTCTGGAGCCGTCACCCCCTGCAGTGAGGTGACAATCACCACGTCTGACCAGGACAATGGTTACTCCAGTCTGGAGGAGGAACATCTTCACGTCTTCCAAATGTACACGGTGATGGCTCAGAGTGAAGCCGTGCCGCCGACAGCACGGAGCTCCGCCATGCAGGTGGGAACTGATGGGCAGGACGAGTCCACAACAGAGAAGGAAGAGGCAGCAGATGGACCAGAAGAGTTCGATAGCAGGGCTTCAAATGATGAGGGAGAGCATGAAGTGGTCACTCAGAGTCCCTCAGCAGCAGCGGAGTTAACCACCCTCCAGTGTAGCAATAAAGTAATTGCATACATCATGGGCTGCCCCTGCAGTGACGACGACAACCAGTCAGAGTCCAGCAGTGATGATGATGACGACGATGATGATGATGGCTTTGACAGTGAATGTTCATCAGAGCTGTCTGACTTGTCAGATGATGATGACGATGATGAAGCCTCAGACTCTGACAGTGAGACTGATGTGGATTTGGCGCACATGTGGACCTTGTACCAAAGCCACGACCCATATAACCCCCAAAACTTCACTGCTTGTATCCGCACCTGCACCACCACTCTGCCAAAGTCAGCCCCTACCACAACATCCTCTGTTCAATCCACGCCCACTTCCGACCTTGATGAAGTGGGCCTGTCCCTGGCCTGTTCCTCTTCACTTCCAGAGTATCCGTCCCTTTCTTCTTCGACCCCAGAGAGCCACGATGTCTGGGACGACTCTGCATCAGCCAGCGACACAGATGAAGCAGAAAACTTGCGCATCTGGAGCTCATTCAGCTGCACATCAGATCCGTACAGTCCTCTCAACTTCCAGGCCTCCGTCAGGACTCGAGAGTCTGCCAAAGTGGATGAGAAGACCTTTGAAACGCCACCACACACGCACTACTGTAACGCAACATTACTTGCACAGTACAAGAAGGAGGCAGATGACCGCATGGACAGTGGTTTCTGTGAAACACAGTCATCCACAGGGGGCGCTGTTGTTACAAAAAAGGTCAGTGGGTTTTTATCTGTACATAAACATATATGATTATAATACATGATCTGACCTCAGACGAGCTGCATGCCAACTACATGCTAGTTAGCCTAGCATGTCTGTATTGCAACTGGTTTAGGGACTAACCTCAAATCTGTCATTACAAAATAATAGACAGTTTACTTAATTATTTATATAACAGTAACTCACAGAAGTCACATCAAAGCTCTGTTTGGTGTGTTGTCATCAGTTATCAATTTTATTTATATAGCGCCAAATCACAACAAACAGTTGCCCCAAGGCGCTTTATATTGTAAGGCAAGGCCATACAATAATTACGTAAAAACCCCAACGGTCAAAACGACCCCCTGTGAGCAAGCACTTGGCGACAGTGGGAAGGAAAAACTCCCTTTTAACAGAAAGAAACCTCCAGCAGAACCAGGCTCAGGGAGGGGCAGTCTTCTGCTGGGACTGGTTGGGGCTGAGGGAGAGAACCAGGAAAAAGACATGCTGTGGAGGGGAGCAGAGATCGATCACTAATGATTAAATGCAGAGTGGTGCATACAGAGCAAAAAGAGAAAGAAACAGTGCATCATGGGAACCCCCCAGCAGTCTAAGTCTATAGCAGCATAACTAAGGGATGGTTCAGGGTCACCTGATCCAGCCCTAACTATAAGCTTTAGCAAAAAGGAAAGTTTTAAGCCTAATCTTAAAAGTAGAGAGGGTGTCTGTCTCCCTGATCCGATCATTACCCATAATGCAAACTGGCATCCCCACAGTATACAAATCAGAACTATTCCACAGTTGGAGGTGGACCATAGGGTCATTCCGTGTGAAATCATCAGATTTTCCAGGTCATCAACTCGGATTCTTGTTTTTTTTTTTTTTTTTTTTTGCAACTACCCACATATGTCTGAACACATACAAAATATTTCTGCTTAATTCCAAGCAGTTTTTAGATATTTTTTTTAATAAGGGTACTCACAGTCCTATTTTTTGCTTGCAAATTCATTTGAGTTTTTTTTTTTTTTTTTTTATGCATTATCTCAGCTAAAATTGCAGACATAAAGCTCAAATTTGGAATACACCCTATTTGGGCACCCCAGATACAGTAGTAAATTTCAAAAATGGGATACAGTGCTAATTTTTCATTCTGTAGCATCACAAAATTGGCAGTTTGTCCAATCTCGCAAAAAAATTACAAAATTTCAAAGAGCTGTACTAAAGAAGGGATTCAGTGGAATCTTCATATTGTAGAATACACATATCTGTTGTATGAGTTATATGTGTGTGTAAGACATTGTGATCATAACTTGAAGGGTTTTTGAATTATTGATTGCTTGCCATGAGCCGTGGTCCTTCTCCTCCCTGTCTTTGTGGGAACATTGGCAGACCTTCCCCAAGTAGAGCAGGGTGTGGCTTTGCTTTGAACCAATGAAGCAGTGCTTTGATCTGCTGCTTCATTGATCCTTTGTTTTATTTCGCTTTATCTTAATTTTTCCCAGCTAAAACCCTAAAGAGCACATGTCTGAGTAATATTTGCCTTTTTTATGTTAAACTGACCTGTTATGGTCTTCTGAAACATTTGATAGGTGTATTTTATAACATAAAAACGGGACCGATGCTAATGCGTTAGCATGTCTATGGCATTTTCAATGTTAAAGTTAGCATTAAGCTGTACGCATCCCAGCACGTTTGTGTGCATTTGTTTTCTGTATAATAATTAATGGCTGTGTTTGTTGTAAGAGAGTCAAATGTATTACAAATTGTACTATTTTATTTATTATTATTTATATATTATTAATAATAATAATAATAACAATAATAGTAATAATAACTAATAATGCTACAATACAATTTTAGAGACAACAGAAACAACAGAAAATATAAAACCAACTAACAATGAACATAAATATAGAAATAAGTGTTTCCTGTGAACACCTAGTGACTCTTAAACCTCCACTTCATCCCTGTTTTATTTGAGTTTAATGACAATTTGTTTCAGTCAAACCACATCTAAGCTGTGTTTTTACACAAGAAAAAAATTAAATGCCGTAAACTGCACATTTGTGTCTTTTTTCATGAAAATAATCTTATTAAAGATCACATATTACACTTTGGTCAGGCCTTTAAAATACTTTTGTGGACTCTTACTGTAATATGTTGTCAGTGGTTGAGATAGTTGCTGTAGGCATCTAAAAATGCTCATGATCGGGTCAAACCTGATGGAAATCTCTTTGTGGTGTGTCGGTGATGTATGTATGTGCAAAATAAAATAAAACACTACTCCAGGTATGTTTTTGACGAGAATATAACATCATAACTTTGTTACAAGCTGAAATGTTGATGTTGTGTGATAAAGGCCTTTTAATAATAACTCACTAAAACAAATAATGGCAAAACTCACATGTAAGTTAAAAAAAAAAAAAAAAAAGATTAATCGATTACTAAAATAATCAGCAGCCCTAGTTTGTTTTACGAGTGACAGCATTTTACCAATTAAATGTGAATAAGCCAGTTTTGAGTTTCTCAGTGTGCATGTGTTTCCAAAGCGGGTGACAGTGTTACTTTGTGCACAGCAGAACAGCGTTGTCAGTTGCTTTCGGGCCGAATTTTGTATTTTATTGACTATACATCACCCTTTTCGCACATTTACCAGAATAGAACTGATCAAAATACTACAAAAGCCAAAAAAATTTGAAGTGAGTTTGAAGTGAGTTTTTCTTTTGTTTCAGAGGGCTTCATACCCATTAAAATTGTTCTTTCTCTCTCTCTTGCTCACTTTTGCGCTCACTCCATCTCTCTGTCTCTCTTTCTTTCTGTCTCGCTGTATTTGTGCTGCGCAAACTTTGAACTTTTGGAAACACGAAGGCTTTCAACTGTAAAGTTAGTGTATCATCGACTTTTCTCCCTTTCAGCGGACAGAATCTCTGTGTTCAGCTTCTCCTTAGCTGCACGCGGCAGCTGCTTTTCATAGCATTTTACAGCCTCGTAACAGTGAAGCGGCTAACCTTTTAGCACACATTTTGAGCAACAATTCCGTTAACTTTTTGGAAAATCCGTGCTCAACAAACAGAGTATTTGAATCTGAGAGCCGGGCAGAAATTTGCCGCTAAACTCAGTTGGAACTCTGCTGAAGAGAGCCCTCTGAAACAGCCGGGCTTCGGAAAACCTCCCCTCCTGCTCAGCACCAAACAAGCAGAGAGCAAACAGCAGTTGAGGATTCACAGTGGTTCTTCTCCGGTATTGGAAAATGTCGTGGATGGATCGGTATTTTCCGATATGTGAATTAAGTCGGTATCGGAACTTGTTTAGTGGCCCTGTACCATCTGCCTGATGGCAGCAGCTCAAACAGGGAGTGTCCAGGGTGGGACGAGTCCTTTAGGATGGTGTTGGCTCTCCTGAGACAGAGCCATGAAGGTCAACCCAGTGTGGGTCGAAGGCACCCAGTGATCTTCTCTGGAGCTCTTTCCTGTTTGTGCAGCTGGTAAACTGCGTCCAGAGGCCGTCTGTGAGGATGCTCTCCATGGCACCGCGGGAAAAAGACACCAGACGTCTCTGGGTGATGTTAGGCACTCTGGATTTGCTGTGGAATCCCCCAAAAATCAATATTTTAATATCAGTATATTAATTTAACACAAATCATCTGTAAAAGCTAGATTTCAACATTAAGCAAATTTAGTCATTTTGGTGTAAAATTGAAAGCGTTAATCTTTTAAAGACCAGAGCTGATCTTTGGATGAAACGGAAACTGTTTGTGCTTCATTTAGCCGCACTGAATTTAGAAACGAGTGTTGTTTTACAGTCGGCGTGTTGACTCAAATAAATACCGCTCAGCAGAATTACATGTTTACATATGACAGGAAAAGAAAATGCTTCAAACTCTGAACTCTGAAGGTTGTGTTTTTTTTCCCCTCACAGCAGCAAAGTCAGACTGATATCCAGTCCACAGTACTCTGAATGTTCAGTCAGTGTTAAAATTGACATGTTTATGAAAGGAGTCAAAAATTTGACATTGGTTTGTTTATAAATGATTTTTTTTTAAACACAGCTGTTGCCTCAAAAGATTTATAGATAAAAGCTAAGTGATGAATCGAGTCCTGTTTGTCAAATACAGGTTGTGTCATTGTCAGAGTTAAACCTGTTAAAACAAGACAACCCGAACATCTGAATACAGAAAATGACCACACGAGATGCTGTAATTCTTTCTTGCATGCAAGGAGAGCAGACAGCGGGATCCCTCCCTCTCCTCGGCCCTGCTTTCCTCCTTTTATTCAGACACAACCATAAGGTAAAAAATAAGCATAAAAACAACTTGGCGCCTTTCTCCATCCAGATAAGACATTATTACGGGTTTCTCGACAGAGTCAAAACAGAACTGGTTACAGCTCCCTTTCACAGGGCTTTGACGTTCCTGTTCAAGGACGGTCAGTTAATTAAAAATACACTACTGTGCTCAGTTCCCAAGATTTACGCTCTGACATTCCTCAAAGGCAACAAGAGGTCATTTCACACAACCATGATTAGTGGTTCATTTGGATAATGAAAACCTGCAACCAATGTACAATAAAGACCCCAAAGTCACATCACACATCAGTCAACACCCTCTGGTTGTATTGCAACATGTAGATGGGGAAAATAAATGTTTATATAATTTTTGGGATTTTTTTTATTCCAGTAAATATGAATGTAATCTCTTAACTCTTTATTTATTACCCTCAAACAACATAACAGCCCAATTGCAGTGTAAGTTTTTCAGGCAGCAGCATTAACGGGCTCTTGCTCTGTTATAACAGTGAAGGTTTTTAGTTTTAGATTGCTGTGCTGCTGACGTGATGTGGTTCAGGTCTGGCTCAGCGCCTCTTTGTCCCGTGCAGGTGCGTTTCTGTGAGGAGGTCGAGGAGTTCTTCGCCAGCTGCGGTGAGGAGGAGGAGGACCGGCGGGGCCCCTGGGAGCAGCTAGCTCGAGATCGGTGTCGCTTCCTGCGGCGCTGTCAGGAAGTAGAACAGAGCATCGCTTTCTGCCTGCAGCCACAACACCGCCGCCATGTTCTCCTGCGGCAGAGCGCCGCGCTCGCTCAGGATTCTCTAGGACGCCGCACGCTGGCGAGCATGGCTCTGAGCGAAGACGCTGAGACAGATGCAGGGTTTTCTGCCAGATAAGTTCATGTTCCTTCAGGATGAGCACTGTGGCAAAATAAGGGGACAAAATGTGTTGCCATGGCAACACAAATACCACCAGGGTGTTTTAGTTGCAGCACTGCAGGCAGTCAGCGTCTGTGGTGTGAACGTTCAGTGTTCCTCAGAGTCCGCGTGTCTTATTTTTCTATTGCTGATGAAAGGTGATTGGAAAGAAAGAATAAACAGAAGCAGAGTGAAATGTCACTGAATGTTAATGTCTCACTTTTACAGTGAAAAGTATTTAATGTGTTTTTATTGTTAAATCGTAAGTAATTAGACTTTATTCACAATTTTATCATTTGTGCTTTTTGCTCTAAAAGTGCCAGAATAGATGCTGACAGTGTCGGACTCATCATCAACGTGAGACTATTTCAGAGTAACTGAAGCTGTAGTGTGCTTAAATTGATCGGTGCTGATAATCGTTAAAGTGGTGATTAATAAAGATAAACATCCTGACCGCTTGGTAAAGGCCGAGCTCGGACACTGTACAGAGGAGACTGGGTGTTTTTGACCTTTGACCTCTGTGCAGTATCGGCATTGATTTTTCAGTGAGGCGAGTGGTTGAAGTGGGTGTGGCTAGAAGAAAAGTATGAAAATGGAAATTGGGACTTTAATGAAACCATTTCAGTGTCTGGCCTCGCTGTGGCACGTTGGAACTTTAATCTTCTCTGATGTGGACCTGTTTTTCTGTGGTGGAGCCACAAAGTGTCGGTTCAGGTTTGGGACCTCAAACCTGCTCATGGACTCACAGATCCTGATCCAGCAGGAGAACCAGTGCTGGAGCTGCTGCTTCTGCACGAGTGGACTGATTGCTGATGAAGTATCCAGATCGAACTGCTTTTATGTGACTGCTAATCAATAATGAGTATTGATAGTGAAAGCCTTCAATAAATTAAACGTGTTGAGTACTGAGCACAGAGTTTTAGGCCCCTCCCTGCGTCCTGATGTCACAGTTTGATTCTGTCAGGGTGACACCAGATTAGTTCATTTAGGAAGAATAAAAACACATTGTTAAAAACAAGTTTAATGGCAAAAACAATTCGAAATGTTTTAAATATGACTCAAACCAATGACGGGCAGTTTGATCGCTGTGGGCGTGGCATACTGACTAACTGGCCCTGTGGGTGTGCCTCACTATGACTGACAGCTCTGTGGGCGTGGCACACTGAGAAGGACTCACTTGAGGTGTGTCTCAGTGTGACTGACAGGCTCTGTGGGCGTGTCTCAATGTGACTGACAGGCTTTGTGGGTGTGGCACTGGGTCAGCGTGGGGTTGTAATGTTTAGCTTCAGTAATTGTAAAATGAGCCTTTTCATTCTCAAATTCTCTAAATCTGTGACTTGGAGAATCTTTCATCCGGATTAAAACCATAAAGCTTCTGGAAAGGTTTTGCACATTATGTCTTTAAATCATTCTGGCATTTTTATCACATTTGGATTTAATTATCACCATTCGTTGTACTGAGAGTGATTAAAAGTTTTTAATTGATAAAGAACCAAATTTCACTTATGATCAAACCTTTGAAATGACTTTGCTGATGGTCACAGATGGAACAATTTCATCTCACGATTTTTACTTATTTTCCCTCCAGGTTGTACAGAAAAATTTGACAGGTTCGGTTATTTAGTAAAATCAGCTCAACACGTGTTCTTCAACATGCTAATTAGCGCCTGTGCTAGCAACTAGCCCTCGCTGAGTTAGCAGTTGAAGACCGTATTAAAAACCGCCCACCTGTTTTAGAGCCACGTTGAGGGTTTTTTTTTTTTTTTTTTAGACTTTGAGAATAAAGTTGTAATATTAGGTGAATAAAGTTGTATTTATATAAGGGATTCCCCTGCAGACTGCCAGTTCAAGCTGTCTCCTCCACGAAAGAAGTGATTTCGGAAGCTCCTAACCGCCGGAAGTACAGTTGAAGTCCATGTGGCTCCTCCTCCTGAATAGACACATTTTAAAGACATGCAGGTTTGGGTGAATTGGAAACTTTATAACTGTCCAGGTCTCCCTTGCAAGAGATCAGTCTCAATGGGACTAACCTGGTTAAATAAGGGTGTAAAAAAAAAAGTCTGATACTAATGATAATGTGGTGCAGACGGGCCACAAGATGAGGTAGTACAACTTAAAACTCTCCAGTTTTAATCTCATAAAATTACAAGTTTATTCTCATAATATTATGACTTTAGTCTTGAAGTTTTAAAAAAAAACAACGTGGTCCTAAAACGCCGTCGTAGGGGAGAGTCTGGATTCCAGTGCAGAGGTTTAGGAACATGTGACAGCCAGCACATAACTGTTGGGTCAAAGATCAGCAGTGTCATAACATTGATACAGGGTGATGGGTCAAAGGTCACATGCATGTGAAAATGCTGCACAGATTTTGTCAACACCCTTTATTGTCACATGACTGCCCCCTGCAGGGTAGTACAAGCAGTGCTCGTAACTTCTGAAGGTGGACGGTGGTGACCAGCTGGTTCCAAAAAGTGCTTCCTACTGCTACACACTACTTCAGTTCTGCTGTGTGACAGATGTCATGAGCGCCCCCTACAGGATGGGGCCTGGCCTTAGCGGCCGAAGTCTTCAAACTTGCTGTTGAGACTCTGAGACGAGGTCTTAGGCGACTCGGTGACACTGTGCTCCTCCAACGCCACCAAGTCTTGTAAGTATTTGATGTAGCGGATGGCGGCGCGCAGCGTCTCCACCTTGCTGAGTCGCTTGTCGCCACTGTGACCCGGCAGGTGGTCCCTGAGCTTGGCGTAGCCCTGGTTCACACACTTGACCCTCTGGCGCTCCCTCTCGTTCCTCTTCCGGATGAACGCCGGTTCAAAGGGACAGTCGTAGATCTTGAAGTGTCCGCTGTGGTGGAACGGGGTGAGGTAGGGGAGGAGTCCGGGTCCGGGGACCCTCAGAGAGCTGTTGTAGAGGCCGAAGCCGGTCGGGTCCATTCTGGATGGGTAGAAAATGAAGGGAACCGAAGCTGAACGCTGAAGCTGTGTGACACTGCGAGCTTCAGAACCGCCACAAGAGGGTGACACTCTGAAGGTCCGACCACCATCATGGCTGAAACAAGAGGAATGTTGTTCTCCACGTGCGGGAGAGAAGGCGGCGCTCATGGTGGTCCGGTTGGACCCGGGTAGACTGAGCACCGAGTCCATCATTCAGAATGAACATTCATCATCTCGCTGACCTGTGGAGGCGGGACAGACCAGATTAACTCATGAAGTAAACACTTTACTGCACAGCTTTGACCTTTGACTTACTCCATCATCACATTATCTTCACGCCACAGACATGAAACGTTTTCAATCAGAGCGCATTTTACAGCAGTGAGACAGCGGTTACTGTGCCGCCATCTGGGTGGGGCCAGATAGACGATAAGCAAATTCAAATGCTGAGCAACGTGACATCCTGACAGCCAATCAAAGCAGAGAGGCAGCGTGACATCAGCTAATCCAAGATGGTGGAAAGTGGTCCGAACACACTATAATTCTGTAAAAATCTAATGTTTCTCATATATGTTCTATAGTGGAGCAGATATGTGGATGAATCGTGACTTTGACGAAAAAAAGCGTGAAATTTGGCACAGTGTGCAAACATACCCTAAAGATAATTTTTGGCTATAGGGGCATCACAGAGGCAGCCATTTTCCAAGATGGCTGCCATGTATTGTTTCAATAGCAGTTCAGGATCTAGACCACCAAGGGTCTTGAGCCTGGTGCCTAATCCTACATTTTTAAGGATGAGGAATGCAGTGGTATGATTTATATCCCCAAACGATAAGTCAGGAATATTATGGTTTTTCGTGGACCGTCACCGTGTCTGCCACTGTGGAGTTTTCACATTAGCGCATTAACTCCAAGAGCTTTCATCTGATTCTTTTCAAATTATCTGGAAACATTCATGGCCCCTGAGCATGTTGGCTATTGATTTTTGTGACCCTAGGACCTTTCCTCCAGCACCACCATGAGGTCAAACGTTTGAATTAGGTTTAGTGTATTTTTAAAAGCTTTCATCTAAATCAAGGAAATCTAATGGGTTTTTTTGTTTGTTTTTAATAACAAAAAAGAGGTCACACAGTTACAGTGAATGCTGAAATGCAACGCTAGCTCTGAAAGCACAATTGCAGTGGCACAGTGACAAGAAAAAGAGGACACAGAGTTAAATGCAACGTTAGTTCTGAAAACTTGAGCCACCGAAGTGGTAAAGCGCAGTGCACTTAAAACTCTGCCTTGAAATAGTCCATGGGCCAAGCAGGTTTTCAGTACAGCTTAAGGGGGGAAAAAAACATTAGAATCCAGCCTCAGTGTATCATTGCCTACACATCAATTTCAGTTTGTATGGGGTCAAATATTAAAATTGCTCCAATGTCAGTAAAAAATTAAGCAATTCAAGTGTGCAAAGAAAATTCTGAAATGTTCAAAATCTCCATCTAATAACGTGAACTTCACGTGAACATTGCGCAAACAATTAAAAAAAACTGCGTGTGGGTGTGATTGCTTCAGCGCACAGCGCAGCTCATCGAAACGATTATAATGAGATGTTAAATCTATCATAAACATAATTTTACAGCTACTCAAGAAGGAAAGAACATGCAACTGTTTTACCAAGCCATTACAATATAAATATTACAAATTTCAATTCAGTTTATTTTCATTTATATAGCGCCAAATCACAACAAAGTTGCCTCAAGGTGCTTCACACAAATAAGGTCTAACCTTACTAACCCCCAGAGCAACAGTGGTAAGAAAAAACTCCCTCTGAGGAAGAAACCTCAAGCAGACCAGACTCAAAGGGGTGACCCTCTGCTTGGGCCATGTTACAAACATAAATTACAGAACAATTCACAAAACAAATATACAGGAAATCTTGCCGGTGCACAGGACGGTTTCTGGAACAGATACCTCATCCATCTGTGGATGGAGCTGCACCTTAAACAGAGAGAAAAGAAAAAAAGCAGAATCAGGCATCAGAAAGACAAATACAGTATAATTTGTCAGCATTAAACAACAAGAAAAACAAGAAATACTAAGGTGATCGCCGGCCACTAGCCCTAAACTTCACTAAGACCCAGAATTTAGATAAAGTTAAGGCCGCGGCCCACTCCATTTACAAATAAAATGAATTAAAAGTAAAAAGCACAGTAACATACTATACCACTATGCTAGACATATGAAAGGGAAAATAAGTGTGTCTTAAGTCTGGACTTGAAAGTCTCCACAGAATCTGTTTTATTGACTCAGGGAGATCATTCCACAGAACAGGGGCACGATAAGAGAAAGCTCTGTGACCCGCAGACTTCTTATTCACCCTAGGAACACAAAGTAGTCCTGCACCCTGAGAACGCAGAGCCCGGGCCGGTACGTAAGGTTTAATTAGGTCAGCTAGGTAGGGAGGTGCCAGTCCATGAACAATTTTACAGGTTAGGAGCATAACCTTAAAATCTGATCTCACTGGGACAGGAAGCCAGTGAAGACACGCCAAAATGGGTGTAATGTGGTCAAACTTTCTGCTTCATGTCAAAAGTCTGGCTGCAGCATTTTGAACCAATTGGAGACCCCTAATGCTAGACTGCGGTGAACCAGAAAATAGAACATTGCAGTAGTCCAATCTAGAAGAGATAAATGCATGGATCAGGGTCTCAGCATCAGCCATAGTGGGAGTAGAAGCAGAAATTGGGAGTAGAAGCAGAATGACATGCCGAGAAAGAGCACTACAGATGCAATGTTTGCTCTGAGAATACTGATGGAGAAGTACAGAGAAGGACAGAAAGAGTTACATTGTGTGTTTGTGGACTTAGAAACAGCTTATGATAGGGTGCCAAGAGAAGAGCTGTGGTATTGTATGAGGACGTCTGGAGTGGCAGAGAAGTACACTCAACAAAAATATAAACGCAACACTTTTGGTTTTGCTCCCATTTTGTATGAGATGAACTCAAAGATCTAAAACTTTTTCCACATACACAATATCACCATATCCCTCAAATATTGTTCACAAACCAGTCTAAATCTGTGATAGTGAGCACTTCTCCTTTGCTGAGATAATCCATCCCACCTCACAGGTATGCCATATCAAGATGCTGATTAAACACCATTATTAGTGCACAGGTGTGCCTTAGACTGCCCACAATAAAAGGCCACTCTGAAAGGTGCAGTTTTATCACACAGCACAATGCCACAGATGTCGCAAGATTTGAGGGAGCGTGCAATTGGCATGCTGACAGCAGGAATGTCAACCAGAGCTGTTGCTCGTGTATTGAATGTTCATTTCTCTACCATAAGCCGTCTCCAAAGGCATTTCAGAGAAGTTGGCAGTACATCCAACCAGCCTCACAACCGCAGACCACGTGTAACCACACCAGCCCAGGACCTCCACATCCAGCATGTTCACCTCCAAGATCGTCTGAGACCAGCCACTTGGACAGCTGCTGAAACAATCGGTTTGCATAACCAAAGAATTTCTGCACAAACTGTCAGAAACTGAGACCAGCCACTTGGACAGCTGCTGAAACAATCGGTTTGCATAACCAAAGAATTTCTGCACAAACTGTCAGAAACTGTCTCAGGGAAGCTCATCTGCATGCTCGTCATCCTCATCAGGGTCTCGACCTGACTCCAGTTCGTTGTCGTAACTGACTTGAGTGGGCAAATGCTCACATTCGCTGGCGTTTGGCACGTTGGAGAGGTGTTCTCTTCACAGATGAATCCCGGTTCACACTGTTCAGGGCAGATGGCAGACAGCGTGGGTGGCGGCGTGTGGGTGAGCGGTTTTCTGATGTCAATGTTGTGGCTCGAGTGGCCCATGCTGGCGGTGGGGTTATGGTATGGGCAGGCATCTGTTATGGATGAAGAACACAGGTGCATTTTATTGATGGCATTTTGAATGCACAGAGATACTGTGATGAGATCCTGATGCCCATTGTTGTGCCATACATCCAAGAACATCACCTCATGTTGCAGCAGGATAATGCACGGCCCCATGTTGCAAGGATCTGTACACAATTCTTGGAAGCTGAAAATGTCCCAGTTCTTGCATGGCCGGCATACTCACCGCACGTCACCCATTGAGCATGTTTGGGATGCTCTGGACCGGCGTATACGACAGCGTGTACCAGTTCCTGCCAATATCCAGCAACTTCGCACAGCCATTGAAGAGGAGTGGACTAACATTCCACAGGCCACAATTGACAACCTGATCAACGCTATGTGAAGGAGATGTGTTGCACTGCATGAGGCAAATGGTGGTCACACCAGATACTGACTGGTATCCCCCCCCAATAAAACAAAACTGCACCTTTCAGAGTGGCCTTTTATTGTGGGCAGTCTAAGGCACACCTGTGCACTAATCATGGTGTCTAATCAGCATCTTGATATGGCACACCTGTGAGGTGGGATGGATTATCTCAGCAAAGGAGAAGTGCTCACTATCACAGATCTAGACTGGTTTGTGAACAACATTTGAGGGAAATGGTGATATTGTGTATGTGGAAAAAGTTTTAGATCTTTGAGTTCATCTCATACAAAATGGGAGCAAAACCAAAAGTGTTGCATTTATATTTTTGTTGAGTGTATGTTAGGGTAGTGCAGGACATGTACACGAATAGTGTGACAGCGGTGAGATGCGCAGTTGGAATGACACTCATTCAAGGTGGAGGTGGGATTACACCAAGGATCAGCTCTGAGTCCTTTCTTGTTTGCAGTGGTGATGGATAGGTTGACTGATGAGATCAAACAGGAGTCCCCATGGACTATGATGTTTGCAGATGACATTGTGATCTGTAGTGAGAATAGAGAGCAAGTTGAGTCTAGTCTGGAGAGGTGGAGATATGCTTTGGAGAGAAGGGGAATGAAAGTCAGTAGAAGCAAGACTGAGTACATGTGTGTGAATGGGAGGGAGCCCAGTGGAATAGTGCAGTTACAAGGAGCAGAAGTGGTGAAAGTAGATGAGTTTAAATATTTGGGGTCAACTGTTCAAAGTAATGGAGAGTGTGGTAGAGAGATGAAGAAGAGAGTGCAGGCAGGGTGGAGTGGGTGGAGAAAGGTGGCAGGAGTGATTTGTGACCGAAGAATATCAGCAAGAGTGAAGGGGAAAGTTTACAAAACAGTAGTGAGACCAGCTATGTTGTATGGTTTAGAGACGGTGGCACAAACAAAAAGACAGGAGGCAGAGCTGGAGGTGGCAGAGCTGAAGATGTTGAGATTCTCTTTGGGAGTGACAAGAATGGACAAGATTAGGAATGAACATATCAGAGGGACAGCTCAGGTGGGACTGTCTGGAGACAAAGTCAGAGAGGAGAGATTGAGATGGTTTGGACATGTGCAGAGGAGGGACCCAGGGTATATAGGGAGAAGGATGCTGAGGATGGAGCCACCAGGCAAGAGGAGAAGAGGAAGGTCAAAGAGGAGGTTCATGAATGTGCTGAGGGAGGACATGCAGGTGGTTGGTGTGACAGAGGAAGATACAGAGGACAGGGTGAGATGGAAACGATTGATCTGCTGTGGCAACCCCTAACAGGAACAGCCGAAAGACAAAGAAGAAGTAATGGTTTAATCACTGCAGATTTGAAACATTTAGGAACAGATCCAGAAGTTAATGAGAGATTAATCATTTCCTGCACAGTCGGCTCAAGAGTGGACCACAGATCTTTAAACAGTTTTGCTGATATGGGATCAGATAAGAATGTTGTGCTTTTTGTCAACGTTACGAGTTTCGTCAACGTTACGAGTTTCGTCAGCACGCCTACAGAGATACTCTCAAATTCTGTAAATCTCGGTAATACCTCAATAATGGTGCCCACCTCAATAGCAGGGTGTAGTGGCTGGGTTAAGGCATGCTGGGATATGTTTAACCTGATGTCTTCTATTTTATTCTCAAAGTAATCCATGGAATCTTGTGCTGTAAAAGGAGAGCAAACTACAGGTGGTCGTCCATGAATAAGTGTTGTCACCGTGTCGAACAAGAACTTTGAGTTATGCTTGTTTTTGTTGATCAAATCAGAGTAATAGGTCCGCTTTGTAGCCAGTAATGCATGCTTATAGTCTAAGATAGCATCACGCCACGCAAGGTGGAATACTTGTAATTGAACTGCGCCATTAACATTCTAGACCTCGAGCCTTAGTTTTGAAGTCACGCAAGTCGTCATTGACCAAAGGTGACTGTGTTTTGGGGGGGCGTGGTTTTAACAAAGGTGGCGCAATCATTTCAAGTGTAGTTTTGAGCACTGAGTTTAAACTATCCACAAGACTGTCTACTTATTGTTTATTTGCCAAATGTGAACCTAAGACATCAGGCAGTCTAGCTTCGAGTTCAGTCTTAGTTGAGGAGTTGATGCGTTGCCGTAGTGATATATAAGGTTGTTGTTCCACAAAACACGGCAGTGAAACTGTAAATTTAATACGTGAGTGATCACTGATGCAAGAGGCATGATATCAGTATTTGTGACAGCAATACCATGTGTGAGAACCAAATCCAGGGTATTTCCACTAATGTGCGTTGAGTCCTGAATGCATTGCTGAAATCCTAATGCATCTACAGTTTCCATAAATGATTTGCCGAAGGGATTAGAAGGCTTATTTATATGAACATTAAAGTCACCAATAATCAGAATGTTATCTGCACTAGTTGACAAGTTAGAGATGACTGCACCAAATTCATATAAGAATTCAGAATATGGGCCAGGAGGCCTATATACAGTGACAACGTAATACGGCTGGTTTTTATTCTTCTTACCTTGGCAATGTGTAATATCCTGAGCAGAGCGGAGAATCAGATGCTCAAACGAGTTATATTTGTGACCCCCAACAGCTAATAAACTAAACCTAGATTTATAAATGAAAGCAACACCCCCGCCTTACTTCACAATCACGAGGGACGTGACTAAATGTATATGCTTGTGGGCAGGCCTCATCTAAGGGGAGGACAGCTGTAGGTTTAAGCCAGGTTTCACATAACCCATCATATCTAAGTGATGATCAATAATTAGATCATTAACCAACAATGATTTTGAGGCTAGTGATCTTATGTTAATGAGACCCAGACTAAGGACCTCAGTGGGGTTGACAGTTGGACTGTTTGGGTTTAGGGGTGGTTCCAGAGTAGCATATATAAGATGCCTAGAAGTAGGTTTAGGTTTGAGACATTCCACGCGCGTTGTAGGTAGCAGACACAAAATTTTTGATATTGCTGCAAAGCTCAAATTACTATGTGCATGTGCTAGTTTGTGCACGTATTATTCGAGTGGTGCACATAATTTTATGCTGCACTTGCACTGGTGCAAGTAACTTTATCCACGTTTTATCAACTATAAGCACCAGTAAAATGAACCAATAAAGGAATAAATAAGGAAAAAAACAATTTTCAGTGTGTTGTCTTCATCTTCCCTGCGTTTTATGACTCTCACACACGGAGCGAGTTGTTGTGCTCTATTTGTTGTGATCACGTGCGCACATGTAAACAAAGAAAAGAAAAAAACTGGCTGCTGCTGTGATTCCTTTATGGAACCCGGGAGAGGTCACTTAGTGATATTTTTTTCCTGGCCATGATAATTTGTGCGCATGTTTTCCTTTAATTGAGCCCTCGAATTAATAAAACGAGCGCACGTTTTCCTTTCGTTCAAAATGAACTTCATAATATGACCTAAACTGTCATCCTCACGATGGGGAGACACTTCACCCTCAGCATCCTTTTTAATGTGCTTAAACTCCAGATGATGT
This sequence comes from Thalassophryne amazonica, assembly GCF_902500255.1. NCBI lineage: Eukaryota > Metazoa > Chordata > Actinopteri > Batrachoidiformes > Batrachoididae > Thalassophryne > Thalassophryne amazonica. The sequence continues at coordinate 105,434 of NW_022986257.1, read as the reverse complement.
CATGCTGGGCAGCTCAAGTTCTCTGTATGTCCTTGTGCGCCCAAACCATGGATGGATAATGTTGGATAATAGCCAACATTTATGTGTCAAGACAATATTGAGTGCACGTTTTACAAATTGTGGCCACATTTAAGTAGATTGTGTCCTTGTTTTACTCAAACGATGCTTAAAACGTGCACACAATGTAATAAAACGGGCGCACAATATAATAAAACCTGTGCACAATATAATAAATGAGCGCACATTCTCTCCACATGCAAAACATTTTGAGATGACACTTCCAGGGCTCTGTAGTTCCTCGCTCTCTCTCCCCTGAAACTCTGTCATAACTGTGTTATAAACCAGTCACCAATTGTTTTATTATACATCTGTGTAGTTAATAAAATAATCTTCATGGACAATTCGTTCGCGTGCACGTGAAAAAAAACTGTCTGCTGCTGCTGCTGTTCTCCACTCAAACTCTCCCCAGAGAGGAAGAGTCTGACACATCAGAGGAGGAGTTTTAAGGTTGATATAAGACTGACCTTTGGTTGTGCAAGTAACTTTTTTTGGTGCAACTAATTTTTTTGTTACTAGCACCAGTGCAAGTAGGTTAAAAAATGTATTTCGACCCCTGTGCTGGAACAGACAACGGGCCATCCTCAATTTCAACATCATCCAATGTAGTAATGGGTATTAAGTTTGCAAAGCATAGCCCTCTGATTTTTATGGACACATCTATGGAAGCAGCCCACAGTCTCCATCCATCCATCTCCTACCGCTTAGTCCAGTTAAGGGTAGCGGGGGGCTGGAGCCTATCCCAGCAGTCATAGAGCGCGAGGCGGGGTACACCCAGGACAGGACACTAGGCTGTCGCAGGGCCACAAATAGACAAACAAACACGGACAATTTTAAAGATTCCAATCCACCTAACCCGCATGTCGTTGGATGTGGGAGGAAACCGGAGCACCCGGAGGAAACCCACGCAAACACGGGGAGAACATGCAAACTCCACACAGAAAGGCCACGGGAATTGAACCCACAACCTTCTCGCTGTGAGGCAACAGTGCTAACCACTAAGCCACCGTGCTGCCCGCCCACAGTCTCAACTTGTTGAATTTCCCTCCCTGGCAGATAAACTGCACTATCACCATAGCGGATTTTCTGCACTAATTTCCCCACTAAACTAATGGATTTCACACTCATCTTTGTCATAAACCTTGCAGGGTCTCTAATCCCCTGCTGCATGTCTGGCTGTAAAATCTGAATATTATCTATGTTCACAGACAAGATGGCAGCGCCTTCCCCAGTAGGGTGGAGGCCGTCCGGCATCAGCAAGCCATGGCGGCCCGAGAACGAAGGCCAGTTATCAATAAAGCTAAAGCCTTGCTGTCTACAAAATTGCGCCAGCCACCTAATGAACGATGTCAGCCTGCTAAACACCTCATCATTACCCCGGAAGGGGAGGGGACCAGAGACTATTAATCGATGCCGACATATCTTTCTGGCAAGGTCACAAATCCTCTCTGTCCATTTTTGTGACCTCTTAGTGCTTCATCCTGACATCATTGGTGCCGACGTGAATAACTATGTAACTATATCTCATGTCATGTTCCTTCGTCTGTCTTCCCTTCTGCAGCATCAGCACCCTAAGATGGGAGGCAATGTCGGGAGCTCTGGCCCCAGGAATACATTTAACGTCAGCCGGTGTCTGTAACCTAAATTTGCAGGTGATAGAATCCCCTATCACTAAAGCCCGGCTTTTCGGCCTGGAGACAGGAATGGAAGTCACCCGTGGGCTCAAAGAACTCACATCAGGCAAATCCAAGGGGGAGAACCAGTTCACAATTTGCAATGATGAATGTGACTGGGGTACCGCAACTGGGCACCAGGCCCTACATGACTTCCTCTGCTTAACCACAGTCCGAAAGCCGTCCTCCACAGTTGCCGCATCATGAAGCTGTATAACTGGTGTTACAAAATGCAAAACTTGCACTGTGCACAATTTCCTCAATCACAGCCACAGAAGCCTGTAACTTCTTCTGGGTTGTCTGGGTGTCTTGGTGGCTTTCCTCACTCTTCTTCTTGCACAGTCACTCAGTTTTTGAGAACTGTCTACTCCACACAGTTTTACCACAGAGTGTCATACTGTTTACTGTTTAAGACATATTCAGTGACTTGGAAATGTTCATGTATCTATCCCCTGACTTATCTGAAGAAAACTGGCAATTAAACTGATTATTTACAGGTATTATACCAAAGGGGCTGATTACTTATGCAACCCATCATCTTGGATTTTATCTTTTTAATTAATTTATATCAAGTTGTAGAGATTTACTTTCAGTTTGAATTTAAGGAAGATAATTTCAGAAATTTTTATATTGAGAAGCCTGATTTACTTTTCATATTTAAAATGCCATAAACAAATTCAAATGTGTGAAATACCAAGGGGCTGAATACTTCAAGTCACTGTATTTTATATAAGCAGCGTCCAGCGTACTAAAGTGGAACAAGCGCGGTGCCCCACTGGAAACACAGCGGGTGGGATCGTCACAACGAAGTACGTGCAAGTGTCAAGGCACCTTTAGCTGCAACAGGCCAGTCAAGGTCAGCTGAAAGCAGACAAATGTACATACAGATTAGTCCCAAAAACTGAGATCGGCATCGGATCCAAACCAACTGAACACCAATATTTTGACCAATGAAATAACACTTTCAAATCAGTTTGAAATATGCTGCGTATGTATACTTACAGCCCCTTCATAAATTCTTGCTTCTCAGCTAGACTGCTGATGTTAGCCAAATGTTTGCTAGCTTGCTTAATACTGAGGATTAATAAACATAGTGCTCATATAAATGCATTTAATTAAAACTTTCACATGTTCATTGTTGAGTATTGAGGAAAAACTGCTCATAGGTTTCTTGCAGCACTCAAAACTGCACCACCAAGTCTGACTACAGAGAAAAGTGGACGACCAAAAGCTGCTGCAGGTCAGACTATTTTTAGAGCTCCCTCTACTGGACAATTCTTGTAAATAGCAAATAATGAAACATTGAGAAGTAGGGTACTATGCTGTACTCTCATTAGTCACAGTTCGAAAACATGTATAATATCGCCAATATTACATATTTTAATGGTTTTACAATTATTTAATTACCTGAGTGCTAGCCATATGTTGTTATGTACGTGGTAGCATGTTGTAAATAGTACTACTGCATTCCTCATCCTTGAATATTTAGGATTATATAACAGCTGAGTGGATCCTTGTCATTTGATTGGTGCTTTGTATGTCACATGACATGGATTAATTCTTCCCATTTGTGTTGCATTGCATTTAGAGTGCAGCTTGGTTCCATTTAGAGTGCAAATTTGGTTCCATACGTTTGGTACCACTGCACATGCACGTGTGCACGTCCTCGTGATCGCGCACGCACATGTGCGCGCACACGTCATCGCGCACGTGCATATGTGATCATGTGCACACACATGCACGTGCACACACATGCACGCGTGCCCACACATGCGTGCGCCTGCATGCACAACACACACACACACACACAAAACAAATCCACTGTGCTGTCTGGAGGCTGTTAGCAGGAAGAAAGAACAAAAGCTGGACTCATTTCTGACATGATTTTTTTTTATTGCACTGAGGACGTACACAGTCTTTTTTTAGTACTACACGCACGCACAAGTGCCGACCAGGTTGAGTGTGTGTGTGTGCGCTGGGGACGACTCTCCCGAGACATAATTTGATTGCACTACCTGACACTGCTAATTCTTGTAAGACACACACACAAAACAAATCCACTGTGCTGTCTTGTTAGCAGGAAGAAAGAATAAAAAGCTGGACTCATTTCTGAGGTGATTATTATTTATTTTATTTTTTTTGCTGCACTGAGGATGCACACAGTCGACCAAGCCGGTTGCGTATGTGCGCGCGCATGCGGGGGACAATGACACGTTTTTTTGATTGAGCTAACTGATGCTACTAATTCTTGTTAGAAACACACACAAAATCCACTCCGCTGTAAGCAGTCTGGATGCATGAAGACCTGCTCACATGAAACGCTGACGTGGTTTTTGGCTGGACTGAGGAACTACACAAAGTCTTTTTTTTTGTTTGTTTGTTTTAATGGAAGCCTGAAGTCAGTTCACAGCATCAGTTGGACTTCACATCACAATTTGGACTTTATCAGCAGTGGAACACCAAAATGTAAGCCCCTTTTCTGTTGTTTATGAATTAATAAAATATCAAATGCCATTGTTCCAGCTTTCACCTCATGAAATATTCGTTCCATTGAAAAGAATGTAAAAACATTCATTATTTGTTTTATATAATGGCTAATATAGATCCTTGTCATTTGATATTTTATTAATTTATAAACAACAGAAAAGGGACTTACATTTTGGTGTTCCACTGCTGCAAAAGTCCAAATTGTGATGTGTAGTCCAGTGATGCTGTGAACTGACTTCAGACTTCCATAAAAAAAAGACTTTGTAGTTCCTCAGTCCAGCCAAAAATCACGCCAGCATTTCATCTCAACATTTCTTCATGCATCCAGACGGCTTACAGCAGAGTGGAGTGTGTGTGTGTGCGTGTGTGTGTGTGTGTGTGTGTAGCAGCGTCAGTTAGTTCAATCAAATCATTGTGTCGTTGTCCCCCGTGTGCACACACGCAACCGGCTCATCGACTGTGTACGTCCTCAGTGCAGCAGAAAAAAAAAAATCACATCAGAAATGAGTCAGGTTTTCTTTCTTTCTTCCTGCTAACAGACAGCACAGTGGATTTGTTTTGTGTGTGTGAGAATTCGCAGCCTCAGTTAAGAAAGTCGTTGTCCCACCCGCATGCGCGTGTTGTGCGCACACACACGCACACACACAATGTGCGCACAACACGCGTGCATGCGTGGTCACGTGTGCGCGCATTTTTGTGTGTGTGTGTGTGTGTGTGTGTGTGCGCGCGCGTGTGAGAGTGCAATGGTACCAAATGTATGGAACCAAATTTGCACTCTAAATGGAACCAAGCTGCACTCTAAATGCAATGCAACACAAATGGGGTGAATTAATCCATGTCATGTGACATACAAAGCACCAATCAAATGACAAGGATCCACTCAACCGGTATATAAAGTTAAAATATAACACATCTTTTCATTTTAAATAATGCACTAATTCTGAAGTTTCGTAAAAAACAGACAAATGCCAAAGGGAGCCTCCGCTAACACTGATTGGTTGACTCCTTCATTCTCTGTAAACAAACGTGTTAATGTGAGGTGTGTGTTAGTGTTTACACATAAATGTGTTGTTGTAAAATATGCCTTTTTTTTATTTGTATAAAAAAGCCATTTGCAAAAAGTCAAGTTGTCATTTGACAACTGTCTGATATAACCGGGGTCAAAATAAATAGAACACTGCCATCTACTGGCGTCCAGACACTCATACTGCCATGAACACTAGTGGCCAGTAGATGGCAGTAGAGACCATGAAAACGTGCCAAAACAAAATTCCAGATACTCTGTGTCTGCTACGTTTAAGCTGTGCGGGATTTTATCAACACAAACTGAATTTCAGACATCTTATATATATTACTCTGGAACAAAGACGACAGCCAGTGTTTGACATAAACAGGAATCGATTTCAGTGATTCCAATTGAAAGTAATGGGAAGCAACCTGAGCTTCTTCTGGCATTTTTACATAAAACAAACACAATAACAACGTCTATAAACTCAAAGAATATATTCACGAGAGTTTTAGGCACAATATGCAAAGAGTTTAATTCTGTTGTCCGTGTGGAGCCTGATCAGAACGTCTCAAATGCATTTCTTCTGTCGTGAATGTACTGTAAAACCTTCAAAATTAGTGCATTACTTTAAAACTAAAACATGTATCTGATATTTTCACTTTATAAAACTTCAGACGTGATGTTAATTTAAATAACTTGTATGAAATTACTTTAAGTTAAAACTGTATGCCTCTGGATGACTTGGGTGATATTGCCAGTGTATCACTATGGGCTCAAAAGAAATTATCTTTAAATTTCTTTTTTTTTTCTTTTTCCTTTTTTCTATAACCATTTCTTCTTTGCTTGCAGAGGATAGAGCAGTTTCTTCTGGAACCAGCTCTTATCTGTGTGCAGAAGATAGAACTGTACATCTACTACAAAACATTTAACAGGTAGTTACTCAAACCTTTGATTTCAGGCTTCATAAATGTTCCTAACTGTTAAGCTTTGTTCACCATGCCTGCAAAAAATATGTTAGTGGTTTAAAATTTATCGGACTAAAATTTATCAAAGCTGATTACTCCGCTGATGGTTTTCAAAGTTATCTGAAAAGCTAATCCAATAATGGAAGCATTAGCTTTGAAAATTAATGGTTAGTAGATTAGCGGAACTGTGCCCACCATTGCCAGTAACCTACAACAAAAAACACAACCCGAAACTAATCAACAACTAGTTTTAACTTCCCAGATGTTTGTGAAGCTGCGAAAAGCTTAAAAAGTATGACGTTCATTTAAATCCAAATTTATCAACGATACATTCATTATCAAAATGTAACATCTTCAAGAAAATGTAAAGCAACCTGATCATTTATGTTGAGCTGTTTGTTTGTTTCCCCTTTTGGTCCAATAGCTTTTGTTGTTGTTTTTATAAATTGATGAGACTCACAGCGGCGAGCAAGAGGTCATGATGCCTGATGAACGTTAAACCATGTGACATTCAAAGGCCAAAATAACAACAACAACCACAAAAGCAACAACTGGAACCACAACAGGAACAACAGCCACAAAAGCAAAAACAGGAGCCACAACAACTACAATGGGAACCACAAAAGCAACAACTGGAACCACAAAAGGAACAACAATGACAAAAGCAACAACAGGAGCAGCAACAACAACTACTACAATGGGAATCACAACAGCCAAAAAACAACAGGAACAACAACAACCACAAAAGCAACAGGAGAAACAACAGCTACAACAGAAACCACAACAGCCACAAAAGCAACAACAGGAACCACAACAACAACAACAGGAACAATAACAACCACAAAAGCAACAACCAGAACCACATTAGGAACAACAACAACTACAATGTGAACCACAACAGCCACAAAACAACAGGAGCAACAACAACTACAATGTGAACCACAACAGCCACAAAACAACAGGAGCAACAACAACTACAATGTGAACCACAACAGCCACAAAACAACAGGAGCAACAACAACTACAATGTGAACCACAACAGCCACAAAACAACAGGAGCAACAACAACTACAATGTGAACCGCAACAGCCACAAAACAACAGGAGCAACAACAACTACAATGTGAACCACAACAGCCACAAAACAACAGGAGCAACAACAACTACAATGTGAACCACAACAGCCACAAAACAACAGGAGCAACAACAACTACAATGTGAACCACAACAGCCACAAAACAACAGGAGCAACAACAACTACAATGTGAACCGCAACAGCCACAAAAGCAACAACAGGAGCAACAACAACTACAATGTGAACCGCAACAACCACAAAAGCAACAACAGGAGCAACAACAACTACAATGTGAACCGCAACAACCACAAAAGCAACAACAGGAGCAACAACAACTACAATGTGAACCGCAACAGCCACAAAAGCAACAACAGGAGCAACAACAACTACAATGTGAACCGCAACAACCACAAAAGCAACAACAGGAGCAACAACAACTACAATGTGAACCGCAACAACCACAAAAGCAACAACAGGAGCAACAACAACTACAATGTGAACCGCAACAACCACAAAAGCAACAACAGGAGCAACAACAACTACAATGTGAACCGCAACAACCACAAAAGCAACAACAGGAGCAACAACTACAATGTGAACCGCAACAACCACAAAAGCAACAACAGGAGCAACAACAACTACAATGTGAACCGCAACAACCACAAAAGCAACAACAGGAGCAACAACAACTACAATGTGAACCGCAACAACCACAAAAGCAACAACAGGAGCAACAACAACTACAATGTGAACCGCAACAACCACAAAAGCAACAACAGGAGCAACAACAACTACAATGTGAACCGCAACAACCACAAAAGCAACAACAGGAGCAACAACAACTACAATGTGAACCGCAACAACCACAAAAGCAACAACAGGAGCAACAACAACTACAATGTGAACCGCAACAACCACAAAAGCAACAACAGGAGCAACAACAACTACAATGTGAACCGCAACAACCACAAAAGCAACAACAGGAGCAACAACAACTACAATGTGAACCGCAACAACCACAAAAGCAACAACAGGAGCAACAACAACTACAATGTGAACCGCAACAACCACAAAAGCAACAACAGGAGCAACAACAACTACAATGGGAACCGCAACAACCACAAAAGCAACAACAGGAGCAACAACAACTACAATGGGAACCGCAACAGCCACAAAAGCAACAACAGGGGCAACAACAACTATAACGGGAACCGCAACAGCCACAAAAGCAACAACAAGAGAAACAACTATAACGGGAACCGCAACAGCCACAAAAGCAACAACCAGAACCACATCAGGAACAACAACCACAAAAGCAACAACAGGAGCAACAACAACTACAACGGGAACTATAACAGCCACAAAAGCAACAACAAGAGCAACAACAACTACAACGGGAACTATAACAGCCACAAAAGCAACAACAAGAGCAACAACAACTACAATGGGAACCACAACAGCCAGAATAGCAACAACTGACCAGGTTGCGTGTGTGTGTGTGTGTGTGTGCGCGTGGGCGACGACTCTCCCGAGACATAATTTGATTGAGCCAACTGATGCTGCAAATTCGTGTAAGATGCACACACACAAAACAAATCCACTGTGCTGTCTGTTAGCAGGAAGAGAGAGGAAAAAAAAGCTGGACTAATTTCTGACCTGATTTTTTTTTGTTTTTTGTTTTTTTGCTGCACTGAGAATGTACACAGTCGACCGAACCGGTTGCGTGTGTGTGCGTACACGTGGGGTACAATGACACGATGATTTGATTGAGCTAACTGACGCTGCTAATTCTTGTTACAAACACACAGAAAATCCACTCCGCTGTAAGCCGTGTGGATGCATGAAGACCTGTTCACATGAAACACTGACATGATTTTTGGCTGGACTGAGGAACTACACAGTCTTTTTTTAATGGGAGTTTGAAGTCAGTGCACAGCATCACTGGACTACACGTCACAATTTGGAATTTAGCAGCAGTGGAACACCAAAATGTAAGTCCCTTTTCTGTTGTTTATAAATTGATAAAATATCAAATGACAAGGATCTATTTTAGCCATTATATAAAACAAATAATGAATGTTTTTACATTAATTATTGTATAACAGAATACAGCACTGCTGAGTGAGGCAGAGGTCTTGGAAAATAAAGCAGTTTATGGTTATGGTTTTGATTTAAAATCATCAAATCTCTGGATAGAATAACTCCATTAATGTCCATCCATCCATCCATTTTCTTCCGCTTTATCCAGAGTCGGGACGCGGGGGCAGCAGCTCAAGCAAAGCCGCCCAGATCTCCTGATCCACACACACCTCCCCCAGCTCCTCCGGGGGAACCCCGAGGCATTCCCAAGCCAGGCGAGAGACGTAGTCCCTCCAGCGTGTCCTGGGTCTTCCCCGGGGTCTCCTCCAGATGGGACGTGCCCGGAACACCTCTCCAGCGAGGCGTCCAGGGGGCATCTGGAAAAGATGCCTGAGCCTCCTCAGCTGGCTCCTTTCAACATGGAGGAGCAGTGGCTCGACTCTGAGCTCCTCCCGAGTGATCAAGCTCCTCACCCTATCTCTAATGGAGTGCCCAGCCACCCTGCGGAGGAAACTCATCTCGGCCGCCTGTACTCGCGATCTTGTTCTTTCGGTCATGAGTCAAATCTCATGACTATAGGTGAGGGTCAGAACGTAGATTGATCGGTAAATCAAGAGCTTTGCCCCCCCGATACATACAGTGTGATGCGGACGCTGCACCGATCCATCTGTCGATCTCACGCACCACCGTCCCTTGCTCGTGAACAAGACCCCGAGATACTTAAACTCCTCCACTTGAGGCAGGGACACTCCACCGACCTGAAGAGGGCAAAGCACCTTTTTCCGGTCGAGAACCATGGCCTCAGATTTGGAGGTGCTGATTTTCATCCCGGACGCTTCACACTCGGCTGCAAACCGCCCCAGTGCACGCTGAAGGTCCTGATTTGATGAAGCCAACAGAACCACATCGTCCGCAAACAGCAGAGATGAGATTCTGCTCTGGCTGCGCCTAGAAATTCTGTCCATAAAGGTAATGAACAGAACTGGCACTGTCTATGCTGCGGGTGGGGAGCTGTTGACCCTGACTGGGGATGTTGTCGGGCGGTGGAAGGAATACTTCAAGGAGCTCCACAATCCCATCGTCACGTCTTCCAAAGAGGAAGCAGAGACTGGGGACTCAGAGGCAGACTCATCCATCACCCAGGCCGAAGTCACCGAGGTGGTCAAAAAGCTCCTTGGTGGCATGGCTCCTGGGGTGAATGAAATCCGTCCTGAGTACCTTAAATCTCTGGATGTTGTGGGACTGTCTTGGTTGACGCACTTCTGCAACATCGCGTGGCAGTCAGGGACAGTGCCTCTGGATTGGCAGACCGGGGTGGTGGTCCCTCTGTTTAAGAAGGGAGACCGGAGGGTGTGTTCCAACTACAGGGGGATCACACTCCTCAGCCTCCCCGGTAAGGTCTATTCCAGAGTACTGGAGAGGAGAATTCGACCCATAGTTGAACCTCAGATTCAGGTGGAGCAATGTGGTTTTCATCCTGGTCGTGGCACACTGGACCAGCTCTACATCCTCCATCGGGTGCTCGAGGGTTCATGGGAGTTCACCCAACCAGTCCACATGTGCTTTGTGGATCTGGAGAAGGCGTTTGACAGTGTCCCTCGGGGCACCCTGTGGGGGGTGCTCCGGGAGTACGGGATCCAGGGTCCTTTGCTAAGGGCTATCCGGTCACTGTACGACCGCAGCAGGAGCTTGGTTCGCATTGCCGGTAGTAAGTCAAACCTGTTTCCAGTGCATGTTGGCCTCCGCCAGGGCTGCCCTTTGTCACCGGTTCTCCATTAATGTCAGTTCTGTCATTTGTACAATATACAAATAATGAATATTTATGAGTTCAATGGTACAAATATTTCTTGAGGTGAAAGCTGGAACAAACCATTCAACAAGGCAGAGCTGAGTTGAATGGTTTGTTTCAGCTTTCACCTCATAAAAATCTTCGTTGCATTGAAAGAATGTAAAACATTCATTATTTGTTTTATATAATGGCTAAAATAGATCCTTGTCATTTAATATTTTATTATTTATAAACAACAGAAGAGAGACTTACATTTTGGTGTTCCACTGCTGCTAAAGTCCAAATTGTGACGTGTAGTCCAGTGATGCTGTGCACTGACTTTGGACTTCCATTAAAAAAAAGCCAAAAATCACGTCAGCTTTTCATCTGAACAGTTCTTCATGCATCCAGACAGCTTACAGCAGAATGGATTTTGTGTGTGTGTGTGTGTGTGTGTGTGTGTGTGTGTGTGTGTGTGTGTGTGTGTGTGTGTGTGTGTGTGTGTGTGTGTGTGTGTGTGTGTGTGTGTGTGTGTGTGTGTGTGTGTGTGTGTGTGTGTGTGTAGCAGCGTCAGTTAGTTCAATCAAATCATCGTTGTCCCCTGCGCACACACGCGCAACTGGCTCATCGACTGTGTACATCCTCAGTGCAGTGAAAAAAAATTTACGTCAGAAATGAGAACCACAACAACTACAACAGGAACAACAACCACAAAAGCAACAACACTACAATGGGAACCACAACAACTACAACAGGTACCACAACAACTACAACAGGAACCACAACAACCACAAAAGCAACAACTACAACAGGAACCACAACAACCACAAAAGCAACAACAACTACAATGGGAACAATAACAGGACCAACAGCCACAAAAGCAACAACAGGAGCAACAACAACTACAACGGGAACCACAACAGGACCAACAGCCACAAAAGCAACAACAGGAGCAACAACAACTACAACGGGAACCACAACAGCCACAAAAGCAACAACAGGAGCAACAACAACTACAACGGGAACCACAACAGCCACAAAAGCAACAACAGGAGCAACAACAACTACAACGGGAACCACAACAGCCACAAAAGCAACAACAGGAGCAACAACAACTACAACGGGAACCACAACAGCCACAAAAGCAACAACAGGAGCAACAACAACTACAACGGGAACCACAACAGCCACAAAAGCAACAACAGGAGCAACAACAACTACAACGGGAACCACAACAGCCACAAAAGCAACAACAGGAGCAACAACAACTACAACGGGAACCACAACAGCCACAAAAGCAACAACAGGAGCAACAACAACTACAACGGGAACCACAACAGCCACAAAAGCAACAACAGGAGCAACTACAACGGGAACCACAACAGCCACAACAGAAGCAACAACAGGAGCAACAACAACTACAACGGGAACCACAACAGCCACAACAGAAGCAACAACAGGAGCAACTACAACGGGAACCACAACAGCCACAACAGAAGCAACAACAGGAGCAACTACAACGGGAACCACAACAGCCACAACAGAAGCAACAACAGGAGCAACTACAACGGGAACCACAACAGCCACAACAGAAGCAACAACAGGAGCAACTACAACGGGAACCACAACAGCCACAACAGAAGCAACAACAGGAGCAACTACAACGGGAACCACAACAGCCACAACAGAAGCAACAACAGGAGCAACAACAACTACAACGGGAACCACAACAGCCACAACAGAAGCAACAACAGGAGCAACTACAACGGGAACCACAACAGCCACAACAGAAGCAACAACAGGAGCAACTACAACGGGAACCACAACAGCCACAACAGAAGCAACAACAGGAGCAACTACAACGGGAACCACAACAGCCACAACAGAAGCAACAACAGGAGCAACTACAACGGGAACCACAACAGCCACAACAGAAGCAACAACAGGAGCAACAACAACGGGAACCACAACAGCCACAACAGAAGCAACAACAGGAGCAACAACAACGGGAACCACAACAGCCACAACAGAAGCAACAACAGGAGCAACTACAACGGGAACCACAACAGCCACAACAGAAGCAACAACAGGAGCAACTACAACGGGAACCACAACAGCCACAACAGAAGCAACAACAGGAGCAACTACAACGGGAACCACAACAGCCACAACAGAAGCAACAACAGGAGCAACTACAACGGGAACCACAACAGCCACAAAAGCAACAACAGGAGCAACAACAACGGGAACCACAACAGCCACAAAAGCAACAACAGGAGCAACAACAACTACAACGGGAACCACAACAGCCACAAAAGCAACAACAGGAGCAACAACAACTACAACGGGAACCACAACAGCCACAACAGAAGCAACAACAGGAGCAACAACAACTACAACGGGAACCACAACAGCCACAACAGAAGCAACAACAGGAGCAACAACAACTACAACGGGAACCACAACAGCCACAACAGAAGCAACAACAGGAGCAACAACAACGGGAACCACAACAGCCACAACAGAAGCAACAACAGGAGCAACAACAACGGGAACCACAACAGCCACAACAGAAGCAACAACAGGAGCAACAACAACGGGAACCACAACAGCCACAACAGAAGCAACAACAACAACTACAACGGGAACCACAACAGCCACAACAGAAGCAACAACAACAACTACAACGGGAACCACAACAGCCACAAAAGCAACAACAGGAGCAACAACAACTACAACGGGAACCACAACAGCCACAAAAGCAACAACAGGAGCAACAACAACTACAACGGGAACCACAACAGCCACAAAAGCAACAACAGGAGCAACAACAACTACAACGGGAACCACAACAGCCACAAAAGCAACAACAGGAGCAACAACAACTACAACGGGAACCACAACAACCACAAAAGCAACAACAGGAGCAACAACAACTACAAAAGCAACCACAACAGCCACAACAGAAGCAACAACAGGAGCAACAACAACTACAACGGGAACCACAACAGCCACAACAGAAGCAACAACAGGAGCAACTACAACGGGAACCACAACAGCCACAACAGAAGCAACAACAACAACTACAACGGGAACCACAACAGCCACAACAGAAGCAACAACAACAACTACAACGGGAACCACAACAGCCACAAAAGCAACAACAGGAGCAACAACAACTACAATGGGAACCACAACAGCCACAAAAGCAACAACAGGAGCAACAACAACTACAACGGGAACCACAACAGCCACAAAAGCAACAACAGGAGCAACAGCAACTACAACGGGAACCACAACAGCCACAAAAGCAACAACAGGAGCAACAGCAACTACAACGGGAACCACAACAGCCACAAAAGCAACAACAGGAGCAACAGCAACTACAACGGGAACCACAACAGCCACAAAAGCAACAACAGGAGCAACAACAACTACAACGGGAACCACAACAGCCACAAAAGCAACAACAGGAGCAACAACAACTACAACGGGAACCACAACAGCCACAAAAGCAACAACAGGAGCAACAACAACTACAACGGGAACCACAACAGCCACAAAAGCAACAACAGGAGCAACAACAACTACAACGGGAACCACAACAGCCACAAAAGCAACAACAGGAGCAACAACAACTACAACGGGAACCACAACAGCCACAAAAGCAACAACAGGAGCAACAACAACTACAACGGGAACCACAACAGCCACAAAAGCAACAACAGGAGCAACAACAACTACAACGGGAACCACAACAGCCACAAAAGCAACAACAGGAGCAACAACAACTACAACGGGAACCACAACAGCCACAAAAGCAACAACAGGAGCAACAACAACTACAACGGGAACCACAACAGCCACAAAAGCAACAACAGGAGCAACAACAACTACAACGGGAACCACAACAGCCACAAAAGCAACAACAGGAGCAACAACAACTACAAAAGCAACCACAACAACCACAAAAGCAACAACAGGAGCAACAACAACTACAACGGGAACAACGAGAACCAAAACAACTACAACTGGAACCACAACAGCCACAAAAGCAACAACGAGAACCAAAACAACTACAACAGGAACCACAACAGCCACAAAAGGAACAACGAGAACCACAACAACTACAACAGGAATCACAGGAGCCGCAACAACTACACCAGGAACCACAACAGCCACAAAAGCATCAACGAGAACAACAACAACAGGAACCACAACAGGAGCCACAAAAGCAACAACAACAGGAACCACAACAGGAGCCACAAAAGCAACAACAACAGGAACCACAACAGGAGCCACAAAAGCAACAACAACAGGAACCACAACAGGAGCCACAAAAGCAACAACAACAGGAACCACAACAGGAGCCACAAAAGCAACAACAACCGGAACCACAACAGGAGCCACAAAAGCAACAACAACCGGAACCACAACCGGAACCACAAGAGCCACAGAAGCAACAACAACCGGAACCACAACCGGAACCACAAGAGCCACAGAAGCAACAACCGGAACCACAACCGGAACCACAAGAGCCACAGAAGCAACAACAACCGGAACCACAACCGGAACCACAAGAGCCACAGAAGCAACAACAACCGGAACCACAACCGGAACCACAAGAGCCACAGAAGCAACAACAACCGGAACCACAACCGGAACCACAAGAGCCACAGAAGCAACAACCGGAACCACAACCGGAACCACAGAAGCAACAACCGGAACCACAACCGGAACCACAAAAGCAACAACCGGAACCACAAGAGCCACAAAAGCAACAACCGGAACCACAACAGCGACAAAAGCAACAGCAGGAGCAACAACAACTACAGTGGGAACCACAGAAGCCACGTAAGCAACATCGAGAACCACAACAACTACAACAGGAACAACAACAACCACAAAAGCAACAACTGGAGCAACAACGGGAACCACAACAGGAACAACAACAACCACAAAAGCAACAACGAGAACCAAAACAACTACAACAGGAACCACAACAGCCACAAAAGGAACGAGAACCACAACAACTACAACAAGAACCACAACAGCCACAAAAGGAACGAGAACCACAACAACTACAACAAGAACCACAACAGCCACAAAAGGAACGAGAACCACAACAACTACAACAAGAACCACAACAGCCACAAAAGGAACGAGAACCACAACAACTACAACAGGAATCACAGGAGCCGCAACAACTACACCAGGAACCACAACAGCCACAACAACTACACCAGGAACCACAACAGCCACAAAAGCAACAATCGGAACCACAACAGGACCAACAACCACAAAAGCAACAACCTGAACTGCAACAGGAACAACAATCACAAAAGCAACAACATGTAACCCGGGTGGTAAATCTCCAGTTTCCTATCTCCCACTGATAAATCCTGTGTCCTATTATGTCATTGCGTCGTACGTCACATGTGATTTGTTATTACCCGGTAGGTAGTTTACCTGTTAGGTAGTTACACGCTGTCAGACAGACACAAGGGAACACAGGGGAAGGAGTTGCTGCAGGTCGGTGTCCCAAAAAAATATGCAACATTTTATCAGCAAAGAAAATGGTCAAAGCATATGTCTAGGAAATAAATTTATAGCTTGATAGAAAGCTGAAAGGTTGAAGTTTTTCATACCAATGTCAATATTGGCCCTGCATTTTGTCAGTCTAGCATAAAGTCGCTGCACCTGTTTGACACTCTTGGTCTGTTGCCAAAACTCAATTTTTGTTCGCTGTAGTTTGGTTAATCTTGGCATTTTCCTGAGTCTTGTTTGGCATCAACATAAACTTCAGGGTCTCTGCAAGTAAAAAAGAAACATAAGTGATTAAGTTTGTAGCATTTAAGGGTCAAACCGAGTGTTTTAAATGTTGTATATTTTTTTGGGACACCCTATACATCATAACATTTTACCATATTCAAGGTTGGTGGTGGGTACAGTTCCCTAATCAACTGCTAATTATCAAAGCTAATGTTTTCATTATCAGATTAGCCTTTGAGATAACTATGAAAAGCATCATCGGACCAACTATCTTCGATAAATTTTGGTCTGATCATTTTTAGATCGCTAATGTTTTTTTGCAGGTGAAGTGAATAAAGCATGAACAGTTAAAAACATTTGTGAAGTCTGATATCAAAGATTTTAGTGTTTACCTGTTAAAGGTTTTGTAGCAGAAAAAACACTCTATCCTCTGCAGTCAGAGGAGATCTGGTCAAAAGATAATTGCTCCTGACACCATACTGACTCACGGGCAATATCACCCAAGTCATCCAGAGGCATGCAGTTTTAACTTATGGTTGAAATTTTAAGCAAACTAATTTTGGACGTTATTTAACGTCCAAAATTACTTCGGACGTTTTATTCATCAGTCAGACAGAACGCTGATCAGAACTGTAATGTTGAGTTGTCTGCTCCTCGTGCACATTCTGCTGTGCTCGAGCAGTTTGAGCCCATTTCTTTTGCATCTCTTGCTGAAGTTGTCAAACACATAAAACCTACAAGTTGTCCTTTTGATGTTGTTCCAGCAAGGGTGCTGAAGGAGGTTTTTAATACTGTTGGGGCGGGTCTCCTAACTTTTATCAATGCTTGTCTTAGATCAGGGTCTGTTCCAGCTGCTTTTAAACATGCTGTGGTTCGACCTCTTTTTAAAAAGCCTCACCTGGACTCGTCAGTTTTATCCAATTTTAGACCTGTGTCTCATCTGCCATTTCTGACAACAGCATTAAACTCTTTGTATATTGTGCCTAAAACTCTCATGAATATATTCTCTGGGTTTATAGACGTTGTTACTTGTTATTGAGTTTGTTTTAAATGTCAGAAGAAGCTCAGGTTGCTTCTCCAATATTTTCTTGTTTGCTCTACTGTCTCTACTGCCATTTACTGGCCAGTAGTGTTCATGGTAGTATTCATCCTAAGTATTGAGATATCCCATAAATTATAATTCTTTGCGCGCCTGAGAGTTGTTGCAGCCTCTTGCTGCAGCTAAAGAAATAAAAATATACATTTTGGTTGTATAATGTTGTCGCCGTGGATTCTGTTGTTTAAACCGCAGAACTCTCTGGCGCAAATAAAAAAAAAAAAAAACTATGCAAAGGATTATGGGTAAGTTCTGGGTGCCAGTGGATGGCAGAGTTCTATGCATTTTGACCCCGGTTACATCAGACAGTTGTCAAATCACAACTTGACAGTTTTGGCTTTAGCAAATGGCTTTCTTTTTTCACATACAAATAAAATGACAGATTTTACAAAAGTACATTTAAATACCAACACACACGTCACGTCACATGAACGTGTTGGTTTTTACACAAAATGAATGAATCAACCAATCAGTGTTAGTGGAAACTCATTTACCCATAATCCCTTTGGCATCTGTCTGTGTTTGTTACAAAACCTCAGAATTAGTGCATTATTTAAAATGAAAAGATTTGTGTTATATTAACTTTGTACAAATGACAGAATTGACATTAATGGAGTTATTCTATCTGTATTTTTTTCTTTACACTTCAAAACCATAAGTCAGCACTGCTTTATTTTCCAAGACCTCGGCCTCACGGTGATACTGTTATTGAGTAGATAGTTGAGCTTTGCTGTTCCTCTTAACTGCTTTGCTTTTTGAAGCTATGTAATAAAAAGTAGCTTCCAGCAGGGGGCAGGACACTGAAAGACAGAAGTACTGACTCATTGTTTGGGTCTGTGGTCACCATCGAAGCGACCAGAAACAATCGTGGTGTTAAAAGTCAAAATCAGCTTGTGTACCGGAGACAATACTGGAAGTTATCTGTTAGCTGTAGCTTCCGATAAAATTTTGGGTGGTTTACTGGTTTTCAGTTAACTGATTATCTGTTATCGAAGCTAACTTTTTGGTTAGCTGTGCACACCACTGTTCAAGGTATTGATTGTTTGTTTGTAGAAGCCAACTATTGCTGGGACTGGTTGGGGCTGAGGGGAGAGAATCAGGAAAAAGACATGCTGTGGAAGAGAGCAGAGATCAATCACTAATGATTAAATGCAGAGTGGTGCATACAGAGCAAAAAGAGAAACACAGTGCATCATGGGAACCCCCCAGCAGTCTAAGTCTATAGCAGCATAACTAAGGGATGGTTCAGGGTCACCTGATCCAGCCCTAACTATAAGCTTTAGCAAAAAGGAAAGTTTTAAGCCTAATCTTAAAAGTAGAGAGGGTATCTGTCTCCCTGATCTGAATTGGGAGCTGGTTCCACAGGAGAGGAGCCTGAAAGCTGAAGGCTCTGCCTCCCATTCTACTCTTACAAACCCTAGGAACTACAAGTAAGTCTGCAGTCTGAGAGCGAAGCGCTCTATTGGGGTGATATGGTATTATGTGATTTGGCGCTATATAAAGCGACACCAGCAACCATAGTCAATTGTCTTCCGGGGGCCAGAGCAGGCGACATTGAAGGAAATTTGAAACTGCTGGCTAAGGCTAAGCGTAAATTTGGTAAGATTGTAATTCATGTCGGCAGTAATGACACCCGGTTACGCCAATCGGAGGTCACTAAAATTAACATTAAATCGGTGTGTAACTTTGCAAAAACAATGTCGGACTCTGTAGTTTTCTCTGGGCCCCTCCCCAATTGGACCGGGAGTGACATGTTTAGCTGCATGTTCTCCTTGAATTGCTGGCTGTCTGAGTGGTGTCCAAAAAATGAGGTGGGCTTCATAGATAATTGGCAAAGCTTCTGGGGAAAACCTGGTCTTGTTAGGAGAGACGGCATCCATCCCACTTTGGATGGAGCAGCTCTCATTTCTAGAAATCTGGCCAGTTTTCTTAAATCCTCCAAACCGTGACTATCCAGGGTTGGGACCAGGAAGCAGAGTTGTAGTCTTACACACCTCTCTGCAGCTTCTCTCCCCCTGCCATCCCCTCATTACCCCATCCCCGTAGAGACGGTGCCTGCTCCCAGACTACCAATAACCAGCAAAAATCTATTTAAGCATAAAAATTCAAAAAGAAAAAACAATATAGCACCTTCAACTGCACCACAGACTAAAACAGTTAAATGTGGTCTATTAAACATTAGGTCTCTCTCTTCTAAGTCCCTGTTGGTAAATGATATAATAATTGATCAACATATTGATTTATTCTGCCTTACAGAAACCTGGTTACAGCAGGATGAATACGTTAGTTTAAATGAGTCAACACCCCCGAGTCACACTAACTGTCAGAATGCTCGTAGCACGGGCCGGGGCGGAGGATTAGCAGCAATCTTCCATTCCAGCTTATTAATTAATCAAAAACCCAGACAGAGCTTTAATTCATTTGAAAGCTTGTCTCTTAGTCTTGTCCATCCAAATTGGAAGTCCCAAAAACCAGTTTTATTTGTTATTATCTATCGTCCACCTGGTTGTTACTGTGAGTTTCTCTGTGAATTTTCAGACCTTTTGTCTGACTTAGTGCTTAGCTCAGATAAGATAATTATAGTGGGCGATTTTAACATCCACACAGATGCTGAGAATGACAGCCTCAACACTGCATTTAATCTATTATTAGACTCTATTGGCTTTGCTCAAAATGTAAATGAGTCCACCCACCACTTTAATCATATCTTAGATCTTGTTCTGACTTATGGTATGGAAATAGAAGACTTAACAGTATTCCCTGAAAACTCCCTTCTGTCTGATCATTTCTTAATAACATTTACATTTACTCTGATGGACTACCCAGCAGTGGGGAATAAGTTTCATTACACTAGAAGTCTTTCAGAAAGCGCTGTAACTAGGTTTAAGGATATGATTCCTTCTTTATGTTCTCTAATGTCATATACCAACACAGTGCAGAGTAGCTACCTAAACTCTGTAAGGGAGATAGAGTATCTCGTCAATAGTTTTACATCCTCATTGAAGACAACTTTGGATGCTGTAGCTCCTCTGAAAAAGAGAGCTTTAAATCAGAAGTGTCTGACTCCGTGGTATAACTCACAAACTCGTAGCTTAAAGCAGATAACCCGTAAGTTGGAGAGGAAATGGCGTCTCACTAATTTAGAAGATCTTCACTTAGCCTGGAAAAAGAGTCTGTTGCTCCTTAAAAAAGCCCTCCGTAAAGCTAGGACATCTTTCTACTCATCACTAATTGAAGAAAATAAGAACAACCCCAGGTTTCTTTTCAGCACTGTAGCCAGGCTGACATAGAGTCAGAGCTCTATTGAGCTGAGTATTCCATTAACTTTAACTAGTAATGACTTCATGACTTTCTTTGCTAACAAAATTTTAACTATTAGAGAAAAAATTACTCATAACCATCCCAAAGACGTATCGTTATCTTTGGCTGCTTTCAGTGATGCCGGTATTTGGTTAGACTCTTTCTCTCCGATTGTTCTGTCTGAGTTATTTTCATTAGTTACTTCATCCAAACCATCAACATGTTTATTAGACCCCATTCCTACCAGGCTGCTCAAGGAAGCCCTACCATTATTTAATGCTTCGATCTTAAATATGATCAATCTATCTTTGTTAGTTGGCTATGTACCACAGGCTTTTAAGGTGGCAGTAATTAAACCATTACTTAAAAAGCCATCACTTGACCGAGCTATCTTAGCTAATTATAGGCCAATCTCCAACCTTCCTTTTCTCTCAAAAATTCTTGAAAGGGTAGTTGTAAAACAGCTAACTGATCATCTGCAGAGGAATGGTCTATTTGAAGAGTTTCAGTCAGGTTTTAGAATTCATCATAGTACAGAAACAGCATTAGTGAAGGTTACAAATGATCTTCTTATGGCCTCGGACAGTGGACTCATCTCTGTGCTTGTTCTGTTAGACCTCAGTGCTGCTTTTGATACTGTTGACCATAAAATTTTATTAGAGATTAGAGCATGCCATAGGTATTAAAGGCACTGCGCTGCGGTGGTTTGAATCATATTTGTCTAATAGATTACAATTTGTTCATGTAAATGGGGAATCTTCTTCACAGACTAAAGTTAATTATGGAGTTCCACAAGGTTCTGTGCTAGGACCAATTTTATTCACTTTATACATGCTTCCCTTAGGCAGTATTATTAGACGGTATTGTTTAATTTTCATTGTTACGCAGATGATACCCAGCTTTATCTATCCATGAAGCCAGAGGACACACACCAATTAGCTAAACTGCAGGATTGTCTTACAGACATAAAGACATGGATGACCTCTAATTTCCTGCTTTTAAACTCACATAAAACTGAAGTTATTGTACTTGGCCCCACAAATCTAAGAAACATGGTGTCTAACCAGATCCTTACTCTGGATGGCATTACCCTGACCTCTAGTAATACTGTGAGAAATCTTGGAGTCATTTTTTATCAGGATATGTCATTCAAAGCGCATATTAAACAAATATGTAGGACTGCTTTTTTGCATTTACGCAATATCTCTAAAATCAGAAAGGTCTTGTCTCAGAGTGATGCTGAAAAACTAATTCATGCATTTATTTCCTCTAGGCTGGACTATTGTAATTCATTATTATCAGGTTGTCCTAAAAGTTCCCTAAAAAGCCTTCAGTTAATTCAAAATGCTGCAGCTAGAGTACTGACGGGGACTAGAAGGAGAGAGCATATCTCACCCATATTGGCCTCTCTTCATTGGCTTCCTGTTAATTCTAGAATAGAATTTAAAATTCTTCTTCTTACTTATAAGGTTTTGAATAATCAGGTCCCATCTTATCTTAGGGACCTCGTAGTACCATATCACCCCAATAGAGCGCTTCGCTCTTAGACTGCAGGCTTACTTGTAGTTCCTAGGGTTTGTAAGAATAGAATGGGAGGCAGAGCCTTCAGCTTTCAGGCTCCTCTCCTGTGGAACCAGCTCCCAATTCAGATCAGGGAGACAGACACCCTCTCTACTTTTAAGATTAGGCTTAAAACTTTCCTTTTTGCTAAAGCTTGTAGTTAGGGCTGGATCAGGTGACCCTGAACCATCCCTTAGTTATGCTGCTATAGACGTAGACTGCTGGGGGGTTCCCATGATGCACTGTTTCTTTCTCTTTTTGCTCTGTATGCACCACTCTGCATTTAATCATTAGTGATCGATCTCTGCTCCCCTCCACAGCATGTCTTTTTCCTGGTTCTCTCCCTCAGCCCCAACCAGTCCCAGCAGAAGACTGCCCCTCCCTGAGCCTGGTTCTGCTGGAGGTTTCTTCCTGTTAAAAGGGAGTTTTTCCTTCCCACTGTAGCCAAGTGCTTGCTCACAGGGGGTCGTTTTGACCGTTGGGGTTTTACATAATTATTGTATGGCCTTGCCTTACAATATAAAGCGCCTTGGGGCAACTGTTTGTTGTGATTTGGCGCTATATAAAAAAATTGATTGATTGAAAAATTGATTGATTGATTTGATTTGTATCGTTATATGGGCCGTCAATATGCCGTTCACTTTCCTATCCCCCCACCACCACCACCACCACCACCACACACACACACACACACACACGAGCACTTTTTTCCCCTTTGGACATCAGTTGCCTTGAATGAACTATTCTCATCTGGGCAGTTGAGCGATTTGCGACTACGGATTGCATTCACTGTGTGAACTTTGAATAACTGATCCCTGGAACTTTGTTTTCTGAATTCTGAGTTGAGTTTTACAACCAAATAAGCTTATGGACTGACCTTACATATGTGTGTCTATTATTGTGTAATGGAAATTATTGCACTTTGAATGGCCATTCATTAATTGTTTTGTGTTGTCTGTCTCCCCTCCCAGGGTAATGATGAGGTGTTTAGGAGGCTGACACAATTTTGAAGACAGCAAGGCCTTAGCTTTATTGATAACTGGCCTTCGTTCTGGGGCCGCCATGGCTTGCTGATGCCAGATGGCCTCTACCCTACTGTGGAATCCATTAGCTTAGCGGGAAAATTAGTGCAGAAAATCCACTATGGTGATAGTGCAGTTTGTCTGCCATGCAGGGAAATTCAACAGGTTGAGACTGTGGCCTGCTTCCATAAACGTGTCCATAAAAACCATAGAGGAATATGCTTTGCAAACTTAATTCCTGTTATTACATTGGATGATGTTGAAACTAAGGAAGCCCCAATGGTTGTTCCAGCAATATCGAAGATTTCATGTCTGCTACCTACAACATGTGTGGAATGTTTCAAACCTAAACCTACTTCTAGGCATCTTATATATGCTACTCTGGAACCACCCCTAAACCCAAACAGTTCAACTGTCAACCCCAATGAGGTCCTTAGTCTGGGTCTCATCAGAATCAGAATCAGAAGAAGTTTATTGCCATTGCCAATGAACAGGATTCACAGACTAGGAATTTGTTTTGATATAATGGTACAATATTAAACAGAGAGCAATATAAAATGCTAAGATAAAATATACAATATGTGCCAAAATAAGACAAAATATAAGATAAAAAAATGACATGAAATATGAAAGGCTGTGTGCAACAGAAAAACAGAAAGAAAGAGAAACAGAAAAAAAAACAGTGCAGTGGGAGGAGTGCAATTAAAGCCAAAGTACATTGTCTAAAGTGACCCGTGATAAAATGATAAAGTGACAGAGTTAAGGTTAAGGTGACTGAGTTATGAGGAGCTCATGAGTCTAACGGCAGAGGGGAAGAAACTGTTCTTATGGCAGGAGGTTCTGGTCCGGATGGACCGTAGCCTCCTGCCCGAGGGGAGTGGTTTGAATAGACTGTGTGCAGAGTGAGAAGGGTCAGCTGATCCGACCTGCTCGGCCCAGAGTCCTGGAAACGTGCATGTCATGGAGAGATGGAAGGCTACAGCCGATCACCTTCTCAGCAGAGGCCACAATGCGCTGCAGTCTGTGTCTGTCCCTGGCTGTGGCCCCGGCATACCACACCGTGATGTGGTAACATAAGATCACTGTCCTCAAAATCATTGCTTATTAATTATCTAATTATTGATCATCACTTAGATATGATTGGGTTATGTGAAACCTGGCTTAAACCTACAGCTGTCCTCCCCTTAAATGAGGCCTGCCCACCAGCACATACATTTCGTCACGTGATGCAAAGCAAGGCGGGGGTGTTGCTCTTATTTATAAATCTAGGTTTAGTTTATTAGCTGTTGGGGGTCACAAATATAACTCGTTTAAGCATCTGATTCTCCGCTCTGCTCAGGATATTACGCATTGCCAAGGTCAGAAGAATAAAAATCAGCCGTATTACTTTGTCACTGTATATAGGCCTCCTGGCCCATATTCTGAATTCTTAGATGAATTTGGTGTGTTCATCTCTAACTTGTTAACTTGTGCAGATAACATTTTGATCATTGGTGACTTTAACATTCATATAAATAAGCCTTTTGATCCCCTCTGCAAATCATTTTAAGGAAATTGTGGATGCATTAGGATTTCGGCAATGCATTCAGGACTCAACGCACATTAGTGGAAATACTCTGGATTTGGTTCTCGCACGTGGTATTGCTGTCACGAATATCGACATCATGCCTCTTACATCAGTGGTCTCTGATCACTCACTTATTAAGTTTACAGTTTCGCTGCCGTGTTTAGTGGAACAACAACCTTATATATCACTACGGTGACGCATCAACTCCTCAACTAAGATTGAAGTTGAAGCTAGACTGCCTGATATCTTAGCTTCACATTTGGCAAATACATTTACATTTTCAGTCTTTTGTTCATGGTAATGAGTCATTCACGTCATCAGCAGAGTCGTCAAGGGAGCCATCAGGAGAGGGACAGCTGCCCTGTCATTAGGAGGGTGCTAACTAGAGCACAATAGGTGCTAATTAGAGCTATTGTTTAGTCATCAGCCTATAGCAGTCTGCCTCTCGGTAGGAGGGGTCTGGTTTAAAACTCCAGCTTTTGTGATTTCTTGATTATTCTTCTCTACAAGAGTCAAGACAGAAGTCAGACCACCAGAGCAAGAATTTTAGCTGAGGAAGCTTCTGCGATTTGAAGTGAAACGTCCTCGCGTCAAGCAACCCAGTCCAGTCGAAGATTCAAGCTTCTCTACTATGGAAACCACCTGGACAACTGAGAGCCTACACAGCCTCTCCCCTCAGCCCCAACCAGTCCCAGCAGAAGACTGCCCCTCCCTGAGCCTGGTTCTGCTGGAGGTTTCTTCCTGTTAAAAGGGAGTTTTTCCCTTCCCACTGTCGCCAAGTGCTTGCTCATAGGGGATCGTTTTGACCGTTGGGGTTTTTCTGTAATTATTGTATGGCTTTTGCCTTACAATATAAAGCGTCTTGGGGCAACTGT
Source organism: Thalassophryne amazonica (assembly GCF_902500255.1). Classification (NCBI taxonomy): domain Eukaryota; kingdom Metazoa; phylum Chordata; class Actinopteri; order Batrachoidiformes; family Batrachoididae; genus Thalassophryne; species Thalassophryne amazonica. Next base: position 79,130 of record NW_022986257.1, on the reverse strand, counting down.
TTGTTGTGATTTGGCGCTATATAAATAAAATGGATTTGATTTGATTTGTGGATAGTCAGTGCTCAAAACTACACTCGACATGATTGCGCCACCTGTGTTAAAACCGCACTCCCCCAAATCAGTCACCTTGGTTCAATGATTACTTGCATGACCTCAAGCATAAGGCTCGCGGTCTATAACGGAAATGGTGTAGTTCAAAATTAGATTCCACCTTGTGTGGCGTGGTGCTATCTTAGACTATAAGCATGCATTATTGGCTACAAAGTGAACTTGCTACTCTGATTTGATCAACAAAAACAAGCATAACTCAAAGTTCTTGTTCGACACGGTGGCAACACTTATTCATGGACAACCACCTGTAGTTCACTCTCCTTTTACAGCACAAGATTTCTTGGATTACATTGAGAAGAAAATAGAAGACATTAGGTTAAACATATCCCAGCATGCCTTAACCCAGCCACTACACCCTGCTATTGATGTGGGCGCCACTACTGAGGTATTACCTAGATTTACAGAATTTGATAGTATCTCACTAGGCATGTTGACGAAACTCGTAACATCAACAAAAAGCACAACCTGTTTATTTATTTGGACCTGTGGTCCACTCTTGGGCCGACTGTGCTGGAAATTATTAATCTTTCTTTAACTTCTGGATCTGTTCCTAAATTTTTCAAATCTGCAGTGATTAAACCATTACTTAAGAAACCTAATCTTGACCCTAATGTATTGAAAAAGTATTGGCCGATATCAAATCTATCATTTTGCTCTGAAATTCTGTAAAAAGTGGTTTCATGGCAGCTTGTAGACTATCTTACTGAGAATAATCTCTTTGAGCCACTGCAGTCTGCTTTTAGAAAATATCATTCCACAGAGACGACTCTCACTAAAGTGGTGAATGATCTTCTGCTTACAATGGATTCGGACACCACTACGGTTCTGTTGCTGTTAGATCTCAGTGCTGCATTTGATACAGTGGATCATCATATTCTACTTGATAGGCTGGAAAATCATTTTGGGATTACTGGGAGTGCCCTTGCATGGTTGATGTCATACTTGACCTGTAGTTTGTGTTTTTTACAGTAACACTACCTCTAACCTTAGTGACATGAAATTTGGGCTTCCACAGGGGTCCGTCTTCAGCCCCCTGCTTTTCTCCCTTTATATAGCACCCCTTGGGCACATATTGCGGCATTTTGGGATTATCTTTTACTGCTATGCTGATGATACTCAGTTATACATGCCGATAACTGCTGGTAATCTCATTCACATAAATCCTTAGAAGATTGCCTTGCATCAGTGAGAAGTTAGATGTCTAGAAACTTACTACATTTAAACTCTGATAAGCCTGAAATGATGGTTCTTGGTCCAGTGAGACATCAGCATCAATTTGACCAGTTAGCACTGTCTAGGTGAGGAACCTTGGGGTAATTTTTGATCCTTCATTGTACTTTGGCCTCCACATTAGAAATATTATGAGGACTGCTTTCTTCCACCTGCGAAATATAGCGAAGATTCGTCCCATCCTGTCTATGGTTGAGCTGAGACCTTGATCCATGCATTTATCTCTTCTAGATTGGACTACTTCAATGTTCTATTTTCTGGTTTACCGCAGTCCAGCATTAGGGCTCTCCAATTGGTTCAAAATGCTGCAGCCAGACGTTTGACACGAAGCAGAAAGTTTGACCACATTACACCCATTTTGGCGTCTCTTCACTGGCTTCCTGTCCTAGTGAGATCAGATTTTAAGGTTCTGCTACTAACCTATAAAATTATTCATGGACTGGCACCTCCCTACCTAGCTGACCTAATTAAACCTTACGTACCAGCTTTACGTTCTCAGGGTGCAGGACTACTTTGAGTCCCTAAGGTGAATAAGAAGTCTGTGGGTCACAGAGTTTTCTCTTATCATGCCCCTGTTCTGTGGAATGATCTCCCTGCATCAATAAAACAGTCAGATTCTGTGGAGACTTTCAAGTCCAGACTTAAGACGCACTTATTTTCCCTTTCACATGGCTCGCATACTGGCATAGTATAGTTCGGCGCTTTTTATTCTTTTAATCCATTTTATTAGTAAACAGAGCGTGCTGTGGCCTCAACTTTACCTAAATTCTGTCTTTTAGTGAAGCTTAGGGCTAGTGGCTGGCGATCACCTTAGTATTTCTTCTGTTTTTCTTGTTGTTTAATGGTGACAAATTATACTGCATTTGTTGTTGTCTTTCTGATGCCTGATTCTGTTTTCTCTCTCTCTCTCTCTCTCTCTCTCTCTCTCTCTCTCTCTCTGTTTAAGGTGCAGCTCCATCCAGAGATGGGTGTGGTATTTGTGCTGGAGACCCTCCTGTCCTGTGCACCAACAGCTTTTCTTGTATATTTGTTTTGTTAATTGTTCTGTAATTTATGTCTGTGTCATGGCCCAAGCAGAGGGTCACCCCTTTGAGTCTGGTCTGCTTGAGGTTTCTTCCTCAGAGGGAGTTTTTCTTTACCACTGCTGCTCTGGGGGTTAGACCTTACTTGTATGAAGCACCTTGAGGCAACTCTGTTGTGATTTGGCGCTATATAAATGAAAATAAATTGAAATTGAATTGAAATTGTCTGTCTGCACACTTAAATATACTTTTTGTGTACCCACTATTCCTGGCTGCTGTTGTGTCACTGGCTCCCGGAGTCAGATTCTAGCTTCTGAAAATCCGGCCCAATTTCATTGTACATTTGTACCTATATGTGAAGTAGCTTGATAATGTTGGTCTTAATATTATCGTAACATACTTGTTACAAACAGGAGCAACTACAATGGGAACCACAACAGGAACAACAAGAAGAACCACAACAACTACAACAGGAACAGCAACAACTACAAACGTAACAACAGGAGCAACAACAGCTACAACGGAAACCACAACAGCCACAAAAGCAACAACCGGAACCACAACAGGAACCACAGCCACAAAAGCAACAACAGGAGCAACTACAACGGGAACCACAACAGCCACAAAAGCAACAGCGAGAACCACAACAACTACAACAGGAGCAACAACAACCACAAAAGCAACAACAGGAGCAACAACAACCACAAAAGCAACAACAGCAACTCTGTTTTCTGTTTCTTCAGCTTGGTAAAAACCTTGTAACTGTTAGAATGGTCAGTGTCAGCTTTATTGATATAGCACATTTACACAACCAATGGCCGCCTAAAGTGCATTAGAGTAAAATAGGCACAATAAAAATCATAAAAAACAATAAAACTACAATAATAATACAGTGGAATAAAACTGATAAAAGACCCAAGACAAGTGGTTTTATTCAGCCAAAGGCCAAGGTGAACAAGTGAGACTTCAGAAGCATTTTAAAACTGGAAAGGCTATTTGCAGTCTGCACTGTGACAGGTAGCGCGTTCCACAGAGTGGGAGCCGCAACCACAAAGCCTCCATCTCCTCTAGTTTTTAGGAATGATGGAGAAACGTCAAGAAGCATCTGATTCAGCAACCTGAGGGCTCTGGAGGGCCGGTGCGATCTAATAAAGTCAGACAAGTATTCGGAGACTTAAAAAAAAAAAAAAAACAATCTTAAAATCAACTCTGTACCTAACCAGAAGCCAGTGAAGGGACGAGAGCGCTGAAGGTATGGGTTCATACCCATCTTTGTCCCCGCCGAGCTGCTGCATTCTGCACAAACTACAGGTGGTTAAACTCTGACTGGTCAATCCCAACATACGGGGAGTTACAATAATCTAAGAGAGATGTAATCAAAGTATGAATCACTTTTTCAAGATCTTTCTGGCTTAGATAAGATTTAACTTTAGATAGAAGCCTTAACTGAAAAAAAGCTGGACTTGACCACTGAGCTAACTTGTTTAATTTAAATACACCATCAGTTATCACACCTGGATTCCTAACGTGAGATCCTATGGAAGGTGCTGGTGGTCCTAAGGAGCCGCCAAAGACCTGAACCAGGTCAGGGCGACCGAACAGGACAGCCTCTGTTTTGTGTTGTTTCAGGATCAGTTTTTGTTTTGTCTAAGCAGAGGGTCACCCCGTTGAGTCTGGTCTGCTTGAGGTTTCTTCCTCAAATCATCAGAGGGAGTTTTTTCTTACCACTGTCGTCTGTGTTCTTGCTCTGAGGGTTAGTAAGGTTAGACCTTACTTGTGTGAAGCACCTTGAGGCAACGTTGTTGTGATTTGGTGCTAAATAAATGAACATAAATTGAAATTGAACAACAACAACCACAACAAGAGCAACAAATACAACAGGAACAGCAGCAATAAGAACTGCAACAGGAAGAACAACCACAAGAACAACAGCAACAATAATAACCACAACAGCAACAACATCAGCAACAAGAACAACAATAGCACCAACTGCAACAGAAAGAACAACAGTAACAATAACAGGAACAACCACAACAGCAACAATATAAGCAGCAACAAAAACAACAGGAACAACAGCAGCAGCAAAATCCACAACAAGAACAGCAGCACCACCTGGTGTCATCAGTAAAATAATTATAAGACGTGTCTGTGTTCAGTTTCGGGTGAATAATTCCTCCTTTAGTTTTTAGCTCAGATGGTGGAGCAGGTTGTCCACTGCACAAAGGGTCTGCGGTTGGATCCCAGAACCAGGTGACTGACAACTAGGATGGCAGATACTTTTTGCCACAAACTGAGATGGTTTCTGGTGTTATTGACAGTCCAGCTTCAGTTTTGAAACATGTATTTCAAATCAATAACACCAGAAACCATCTCAGTTTGTGGCAAAAAGGAGGACATCTGCCACCCTTGTGACAGCGTGTCCTTGAACAAGGCACTGTACTTGTGATGTGCGCATATATGAACAGTACTCGCTAAAACTGCAAAGTACTGCAAATATAAATTCAAATAAAAAGACATTTAAAATAATTGACAACCACTCAAACAAGAAGAGCAAACAATAAATGATTATTATTGTCATCATTCTGTTAGATTCTGACATTATGAATAATTTGAATGTCGTCTCACCTCCTCGTGGTTTTTTTTTTTTTTTTTTTGTCCTGCTGCAGCCTCAGTGTGTGAAGCTGTACAGGTGAGCTGCTTTTACCTGCTCAGGCTCCGCCCCTCCACATGATGTCAGCAGGGCTCAGGTAGCAGGAAGCAGCGTGATTACCCCATCCCCGTAGAGACGGTGCCTGCTCCCAGACCACCAATAACCAGCAAAAATCTATTTAAGCATAAAAATTCAAAAAGAAAAAATAATATAGCACCTTCAACTGCACCACAGACTAAAACAGTTAAATGTGGTCTATTAAACATTAGGTCTCTCTCTTCTAAGTCCCTGTTGGTAAATGATATAATAATTGATCAACATATTGATTTATTCTGCCTTACAGAAACCTGGTTACAGCAGGATGAATATGTTAGTTTAAATGAGTCAACACCCCCGAGTCACACTAACTGTCAGAATGCTCGTAGCACGGGCCGGGGTGGAGGATTAGCAGCAATCTTCCATTCCAGCTTATTAATTAATCAAAAACCCAGACAGAGCTTTAATTCATTTGAAAGCTTGACTCTTAGTCTTGTCCATCCAAATTGGAAGTCCCAAAAAACCAGTTTTACTTGTTATTATCTATCGTCCTCCTGGTCGTTACTGTGAGTTTCTCTGTGAATTTTCAGACCTTTTGTCTGACTTAGTGCTTAGCTCAGATAAGATAATTATAGTGGGCGATTTTAACATCCACACAGATGCTGAGAATGACAGCCTCAACACTGCATTTAATCTATTATTAGACTCTATTGGCTTTGCTCAAAAGTAAATGAGTCCACCCACCACTTTAATCATATCTTAGATCTTGTTCTGACTTATGGTATGGAAATTGAAGACTTAACAGTATTCCTGAAAACTCCCTTCTGTCTGATCATTTCTTAATAACATTTACATTTACTCTGATGGACTACCCAGCAGTGGGGAATAAGTTTCATTACACTAGAAGTCTTTCAGAAAGCGCTGTAACTAGGTTTAAGGATATGATTCCTTCTTTATGTTCTCTAATGCCATATACCAACACAGTGCAGAGTAGCTACCTAAACTCTGTGAGTGAGATAGAGTATCTCATCAATACTTTTACATCCTCATTGAAGACAACTTTGGATGCTGTAGCTCCTCTGAAAAAGAGAGCTTTAAATCAGAAGTGTCTGACTCCGTGGTATAACTCACAAACTCGCAGCTTAAAGCAGATAACCCCTACGTTGGAGAGGAAATGGCATCTCACTAATTTAGAAGATCTTCACTTAGCCTGGAAAAAGAGTCTGTTGCTCTATAAAAAAAGCCCTCCGTAAAGCTAGGACATCTTTCTACTCATCACTAAATGAAGAAAATAAGAACAACCCCAGGTTTCTTTTCAGCACTGTAGCCAGGCTGACAAAGAGTCAGAGCTCTATTGAGCCGAGTATTCCTTTAAGTTTAACTAGTAATGACTTCATGACTTTCTTTGCTAATAAAATTTTAACTATTAGAGAAAAAATTACTCATAACCATCCCAAAGACGTATCGTTATCTTTGGCTGCTTTCAGTGATGCCGGTATTTGGTTAGACTCTTTCTCTCCGATTGTTCTGAGTTATTTTCATTAGTTACTTCATCCAAACCATCAACATGTCTATTAGACCCCATTCCTACCAGGCTGCTCAAGGAAGCCCTACCATTATTTAATGCTTCGATCTTAAATATGATCAATCTATCTTTGTTAGTTGGCTATGTACCACAGGCTTTTAAGGTGGCAGTAATTAAACCATTACTTAAAAAGCCATCACTTGACCCAGCTCTCTTAGCTAATTATAGGCCAATCTCCAACCTTCCTTTTCTCTCAAAAATTCTTGAAAGGGTAGTTGTAAAACAGCTAACTGATCATCTGCAGAGGAATGGTCTATTTGAAGAGTTTCAGTCAGGTTTTAGAATTCATCATAGTACAGAAACAGCATTAGTGAAGGTTACAAATGATCTTCTTATGGCCTCAGACAGTGGACTCATCTCTGTGCTTGTTCTGTTAGACCTCAGTGCTGCTTTTGATACTGTTGACCATAAAATTTTATTACAGAGATTAGAGCATGCCATAGGTATTAAAGGCACTGCGCTGCGGTGGTTTGAATCATATTTATCTAATAGATTACAATTTGTTCATGTAAATGGGGAATCTTCTTCACAGACTAAGGTTAATTATGGAGTTCCACAAGGTTCTGTGCTAGGACCAATTTTATTCACTTTATACATGCTTCCCTTAGGCAGTATTATTAGACGGCATTGCTTAAATTTTCATTGTTACGCAGATGATACCCAGCTTTATCTATCCATGAAGCCAGAGGACACACACCAATTAGCTAAACTGCAGGATTGTTTTACAGACATAAAGACATGGATGACCTCTAATTTCCTGCTTTTAAACTCAGATAAAACTGAAGTTATTGTACTTGGCCCCACAAATCTTAGAAACATGGTGTCTAACCAGATCCTTACTCTGGATGGCATTACCCTGACCTCTAGTAATACTGTGAGAAATCTTGGAGTCATTTTTGATCAGGATATGTCATTCAAGTGCATATTAAACAAATATGTAGGACTGCTTTTTTGCATTTGCGCAGTATCTCTAAAATTAGAAAGGTCTTGTCTCAGAGTGATGCTGAAAAACTAATTCATGCATTTATTTCCTCTAGGCTGGACTATTGTAATTCATTATTATCAGGTTGTCCTAAAAGTTCCCTAAAAAGCCTTCAGTTAATTCAAAATGCTGCAGCTAGAGTACTGACGGGGACTAGAAGGAGAGAGCATATCTCACCCATATTGGCCTCTCTTCATTGGCTTCCTGTTAATTCTAGAATAGAATTTAAAATTATTCTTCTTACTTATAAGGTTTTGAATAATCAGGTCCCATCTTATCTTAGGGACCTCGTAGTACCATATCACCCCAATAGAGCGCTTCGCTCTCAGACTGCAGGCTTACTTGTAGTTCCTAGGGTTTGTAAGAGTAGAATGGGAGGCAGAGCCTTCAGCTTTCAGGCTCCTCTCCTGTGGAACCAGCTCCCAATTCAGATCAGGGAGACAGACACCCTCTCTACTTTTAAGATTAGGCTTAAAACTTTCCTTTTGCTAAAGCTTATAGTTAGGGCTGGATCAGGTGACCCTGAACCATCCTTAGTTATGCTGCTATAGACTTAGACTGCTGGGGGGTTCCCATGAGGCACTGTTTCTTTCTCTTTTTGCTCTGTATGCACCACTCTGCATTTAATCATTAGTGATCGATCTCTGCTCCCCTCCACAGCATGTCTTTTTCCTGGTTCTCTCCCTCAGCCCACCCAGTCCCAGCAGAAGACTGCCCCTCCCTCAGCCTGGTTCTGCTGGAGGTTTCTTCCTGTTAAAAGGGAGTTTTTCCTTCCCACTGTTGCCAAGTGCTTGCTCACAGGGGGTCGTTTTGACCGTTGGGGTTTTTTCCGTAATTATTGTATGGCCTTGCCTTACAATATAAAGCACCTTGGGGCAACTGTTTGTTGTGATTTGGCGCTATATAAATAAAATTGATTTGATTGATTGATCGAGTGGCCACTTTAATAAAAACACGCCGTCTCCAAAATGATCTTTTTTATGGCATCAAAACATGACATCAAAAACAAATAATTTTTATGATCCCACTTTGATTTGACACAGACTATTCACCTGCTTTAAAAGCAACCAATCATCACTTTTATGGTTGTCATGGAAACAAGAAGGTTTGGATTTAACTCAGGCTCAGATTAATTTTAGTAACAGGAAAAATCAGATATCAGATAACGCCTGAGAGGGTTAACAAGTTTAAAAGAGCTTCAGCTGTGTTCACGTGCAAACAGTACCTCGGATGTTCCGCTCGCGCCACCTCAGGAATCGAACACATCACCACTTTTTTTCTGCTAAATGAAAAATGTTCTAGAATAACATATTTACATGATGTCATATTACAACCCCCCCTTACCTGTGTGGAGTGGAGGAGCAACAGTTTCAGCACTTTTTTCAAAACGACGTTCATTAAAGAAAGGCGTGATGATGATGAAGTACCACACGTTAGCAGTGACGTGCAGTCAGGTGAGCCTGACTGCACGAAAAGAAAAAAATGTAAAATGAAAAAATGAATGCTTATATTTACCCAGTGATTTGTCCTATAAAGTTATTTTCCCTTTTAACTTCACCAGTTTTAAAATAATTATTTATTTGAAATCTCTCAATTTTCCCATTTGCTGTTCAAATCCCGAGCAGAGACATGCGCTGAGGCAGCAGCCGGCCGAGCCTCACCTCAGACTGTTCAGTCACTGGACTGACTGCTGACACGCTGTGCACTCAGACTGTCTCACTGTCTCTGTCTGTGTGTCACCAATAAAATGATCAAACACTTTGGCTGTATGAACTTAAATTGTTAGCTGATGTATATAATGTACAGTGTTTTTTTGTCAACAGCTGTATGTGTGTGAGACGTGTTTCGTGTGCTGAGCAATCACAAGACGGCAGAGGTGTCAAATCCGGCTTCAGAAAATAAAAACCCTCCCATGTGTTGCTTCTACCTGTGCACCTAATCTCAATAATCAGCTCATCCACCTGCCTGAAGAGCTGAACTGATTACAGTCAGCTGGTTTATTGGCAAGATGGAACAAATATGTGGCTGGACTTTTACTTTCTGAAGCTGGATTTGACACCTCTGAAAATGTCTGCAAAAACCACCAGGTTAGGCATGCAGTTCTCCTGCTTCATGGTAGGGGCACTAGTGATCCCAGGGATTCTTCTTGCAGGCAACTCCTCAGCAGCAGAATAAGTGACAGCAAGATACAATTTACAGTTAGCAAGTTAGCAAGTCAAGAGCCACCGTCCATTATTTTACCTTCAGAATGGAGGGTTACATATCCAAAGTGAAACAATTTTTAAACTGGACTTTCAATCGAAGCAGAGCTAATAATTAGAGGAAGGGCTGCAGGACAGAAGACCTGCTCTTTTCAAATGTCTGTCTGTGTGGACGTCCATCAAGAAAACGCCTTTTCTGCTGCATTCTTTTTTCAACTTGTGACTGTCTGGACCCAGATGTGATATTGTGACCTGAAGAATTTTCTACAAACACGAGCGTCAAAAGCAGAAAGGACGACTTTCTTGTCTGGCAGTGATCCACTGAGACAGAGAGACTTTTAAAACGAAAGGAAGATAAAGGAACACGTTACAAACAAGTCATCGGCGCTTTTGTTCAGAAGGAGCGGCACATGTGGCTTCATTTATAAATAAAGATAAGGCCATAATATTTTTTAAATTAAATGTGCTTTTTCTGTGTGCTACAGTTTGTATGTGTAAAGAGTGCTGATTATGAGATTTTAAACAGAACCTCTTAACTGCTGCCAATCAAACGGTGAATAAGGGACTCTGTGGGGTTTATGTATTTAAATCTGATTTTGATTGTCAGTGCCTCACCAGCCATCAACCTCACCACACATTACTGCACATTAGCTAGCTGCAGGCTAAGAAAATAAACTATGTTAGTTACTTTGAGCTAGTTTTAAGCCGGTTAATCGATCATTTGATTTTTATTGTTAGATTTTTAACACTTAATAAACACTGTTCAGGACCTCATGAGGTGTTCAAGGTTTCCTCCTGCGGTTTGATTTCAAAGTGACGACTGAAATGGCGCACATTTGATGAAAAATTGCCTAAAATCTGTGTTCTGCACTGACGCTATAGAAAAGTGTTTGTGTACCATATGAGCTTGTGATGATGTTAAAAAAAACCACCAGCATGTGAACGTGCTGCTGATTGTGATTGGCTGCCATGAACACATGAATCAACAGTGACGGCGAGCTGCGGCGCTGTGAAGGTGAGCACGGGGAGTTGAGCTTTGGGTATTTTTCCAGGTGTTGAAGATCAAAGACACGTGAGATGAGAAATGAATGTTTGCAGTTTCCTGTTTAAGTCGGTGGTTGCAGATGAAAGACGCCTCGCCGTCCTTCCTCCAGCAGTCTGTCATCACCACTCGCTGATCACTGTTTACAACCCGAAACCTGAGCCGACCCAACAACCCAACACCTTCTTCCTCTGCCCTCATGTGGCTCCACGGTTCTGATGGACCTTTGCCACACACTCCAGTCCATCCACCTTCAGCCCCTCCTCACTTTCTCTTCCCCTGCACCTCGTCCTCATCACGTCCTTCACCGGCCTTTGTCGCCTCCTCATCACACATCCACACCACCTCAGCCTACATTCCTGGACTTCTTATTCTGTGGAACCTCAAAATTCTCTGTTCTTTTAGCTTCTTGTACTGAAAAAAGCAACATCATCTGCCAACAGCGCACCAGGTGGACTGGTTTTTATCCCAAAAACACAACACATCCATCACCAGGTGAAAAAGGTCAAATGATCTCTGAAGAACAGAGATCTAGAACAGGTCCTCAATCGAGTCAGCAATCCTAAAGTACTTCTCTGGTCATTGTTTCTCCAAACGTCTTGATGTGTCACCTAAGCAGAACCCGAAAGTCAGTCGTCTGGACATGACCCAGGGTTTGGTTAAAGTCCGTCTCCTGTCTGGTCCAGGCATCGGCGTCCTTGTGTGTGGCGATGAATTTCGAGCTACAGCACGTGTGTAGAAACAGCCTGAGAAGGAGCGAGGGCACCTAGCGCTTCTGTTTCTGTCAAGTCACAGCAGCATGTCAGTGACAGGAACCTGCTTAGGAGAATCATGGCAGTCTTTGCATGCAGAAGCTCTCCCTGGAACAACCCGGCGTTACATGGAGATTGGACAGAGGTGGTTTCGAACCAGGGACCTTCTTCTCTTGAAACAAGGCACTAACCACTTGGCCACCAGCCGCCCTTTAAATACAAAGACCAGTTGTTGTCTTTGGCTGCCCCCGTTTGCAGCCCCGGTCTCCAGGCCACCAGTCCGGGACTGGGTATAAAATGGTGCTGATATGTAACGCTGCTCCAGAGTCTCTACGAGTTGCTGTGCGGTAAACCGCCGCTCACCAAGCTAAAGCGCAGATACAAAGATGTGGAGATGCTCTCCTCATTCAGACCCTGTAGATTCTCTTGTGAAGACAAATTAATCCCAGACAAAAATGATGAACTGTTTTTGATGTTCTCGCTGGACACTTTAATTGCAAGTTTCTTTATATATAGTTTATTTGTTGTGGAAGAAATATGTTGTCTAAAAGTCACTAGTCAGAGTCCAAGACTCAGGACCGTACAGTCAGACAGGAAGCACTGGTACCTGAAAGACTTGGACAAAACATCTCTGTCCAGCAGCTCAAGAGAGCCGGTCAAGGATCAGATCAGGCCATCGGGCCTTCTCCATCCACTGGGCCGTGCTGGTGTCTATGCAGAAGGAGCAAAGGTCCAAGTCTTGAGGGTCCTGGTGCTTTCAGGTGACGAACTGGGACATCTTTGGTACCAGGTCTCTCTGGGAGATCCTTAGATCCAGCTGGAATGACTTTGGTCAGAGGAGTCAGTTACATAGTGAGACCCGGATGAGAGGATTCCTGAACATCATGTAGTGTGGTTTCAGTGGAATTGTGACTTTTAGTGGAACTGTTGTGGGTTTTGGTTTTGGTTTCACTCTGGCAGCTCCGTCTGATCTGAAGCCGACTGTAAGAAGCTCCCGAGGTTTGTTTGGTTTGTTTCTGTCCTGATCCCTCGTCTGTGCCACGTCCTGAAAGAGGCGACTGACAGGAAGCTGCTGTTTGTGTGTGTGTGTGTGTGTGTGTGTGTGCGTGTGGTGCGTGAACAGTGGTCTCATGCACATCAAACACTGATGTGTGGCTGTGATCTTTTTTTTTTAGCAGCAGCAGCAGCGCTCAGCAGCATGGTTGCCATGACGACCGTGCAGCGTGTTTTTAAGCGTGTCTGTTCAGGATTTATGTCACTCAAACACACATCAGAAGAATCTTTATTACACATTTGTAAATATTGACAACGGCTTCATGTTTTAATTGTAAACAAACTGATGGGCGGTGTGTCTGGCGCCCTCTTCCTGTCATCCCACAGAACACGTGTAGAAAAGTAACGTCGTACATATTGTGAAGCGCTACTGTATATATATTATTGTGCCACCAGGGGGCGGTACAGAGGAACAAATAGTTCTAATTTGAGCGCTGTGATTTGTGTTTCAGAATTAAATGTCGTTTTGTTCTAATTTGAAACAAAATGTTCATTGTTGCCATGGTTTCCTGTCAGTCACCAGCTGGCTCCGCCCCTGAACCTCTCTGCTGTTTCCGTCAGCGTGTTCTTTGTTCACCTGTCTCCCTCACCTGGTCTGGTTTTGTTGTCCGTCTCTGAACATGTCCAGTCTCGACCTCTGACCCTGGTCAGGTTTATTCGTGTCACCGGCTGCTCTTCCTGGTTCCTAGGATGTATCCTTGGGTTCCTGATTCTCCTGTGTGCTGGTTTCCTGCCCGTCTCCAGTCCTCTGGGACTTCACCTTCTCTTAGTGACCTGAGCCTTCACCGCCTCAACCGGACCCGTGCTGCAGGGGTGAGAATTTCCACAATTTTTCCTAAATTCCAGATTTTTCAGGATGATTTGGATGAAATATTACTGACTTTTTTCAAGCGCCTGCTTGCCTGCCAAAATAAGGCTTAAAGTGACTTAGTCTAAAACCCAGGAGCTCCTGCAGGGGGCGCCAGACCGCCTTCAGGATGCGTCATTCTCATGCTTGGTGCTGAATCCAGTCCATCCCTGACTGCCACACCTGGGATCTGAACGTCCTCTGGAAACATTTGGGGTATTATTATATATTATTATTATTATTATTTTTTTTTAGCGAAAATTGGATCTGAACCGAAACTGAATTAATGATCCTGTATTTAGGAATAAGTCAAATAAATAAATAAATCTTACATATTGATGTCAGCTGTGGATATTTATGTATGTTTGCCTTTTACTGGTCTGTTGCTTAGCAACAGTAACCATGAGAACCTACACACATACCTTAGCCTCCCACACACACACACACACACACACACACACACACACACACACACACACACCACACTACACACACACACACACCACACACACACACACACCACACACACACAGTCCCATTCCTTTCACACTTCATTCCTTCCTTCCATGGTTCTTTTCTTCCTTTCTGTCTGAAGTGTCCAGATACGTAGCAAACGTCAGCTCCTAACGTTAACTCAGTAAGTGATGATAATGATCAAGATCCAAGTTCAATGACAAAGATTCAGTTTATTTCATTTATATGACACTCAAATCTGGCATCAGAATTTTGGCTCTCTGTTGGGACTGTTTACACAGAGACTGCTACCTGCTGCTTTGGACTTGAATTAACAGTCTTTTTCAAGACTTTTTACCTTTTTTACTTTTTTTTTTTTTTTTTTTTTTTTTACTTTTTTACTGTGCTCCAACGCCTAAGGAAGACCTCTAACGGTCGAAACATCGCGACGGAGCACTTTTATCAGCTAACTTTCATCAGCGTTGGCAAGCTAACTAGCTTGCTAACGCTTTCGTTTTTAGTTTTATTTTTTTTTATTTATTTTTTTTTTTTTTTAGCACTGTTGTCGTGCGTTATCTGTGCTGCTCCACAGCGTGTTTAGTCGATTTTTATTTTATTTTAGCACCGTTGTCGTGCGTTCGCTGTTGTCGTGCGTTGCCTGTGCTGCTTCATGGCCTGTTTGGTGCCTTGATTGGGGCACTCCTTCTGCTGAATCACCTTTAAATTATTTACACTTATTCACTTGTGTGTTTTTAGGAATCAGCTAGGTTCCGTAGCTACTAGCTCTTAGCCGATTGAGCATGGCGGCTTCTACCTGTCTCTCCCGTACTTTTCTGCTCTGGGTGTGAAATGTTTAGTTATTCCTCGGCCTCCTTTAGCAGTAACGGTACTTGTAATAAGTGCAGCTTATTCGTAGCTTTGGAGGCCAGGCTGGGCGAATTGGAGGCTCGGCTCCGCACCGTGGAAAATTCTACAGCTAGCCAGGCCCCTGTAGTCGGTGCGGACCAAGGTAGCTTAGCCGCCGTTAGTTCCCCCCTGGCAGATCCCGGGCAGTCGGGAAAGCAGGCTGACTGGGTGACTGTGAGGAGGAAGCGTAGCCCTAAACAGAAGCCCCGTGTACACCGTCAACCCGTTCACATCTCTAACCGTTTTTCCCCACTCGACGACACACCCGCCGAGGATCAAACTCTGGTTATTGGCGACTCTGTTTTGAGAAATGTGAAGTTAGCGACACCAGCAACCATTGTCAATTGTCTTCCGGGGGCCAGAGCAGGCGACATCGAAGGACATTTGAAATTGCTGGCTAAGGCTAAGCGTAAATTTGGTAAGATTGTAATTCACGTCGGCAGTAATGACACTCGGTTACGCCAATCGGAGGTCACTAAAATTAACATTAAATCGGTGTGTAACTTTGCAAAAACAATGTCGGACTCTGTTGTTTTCTCTGGGCCCCTCCCCAATCAGACCGGGAGTGACATGTTTAGCCGCATGTTCTCCTTGAATTGCTGGCTGTCTGAGTGGTGTCCAAAAAATGAGGTGGGCTTCATTGATAATTGGCAAAGCTTCTGGGGAAAACCTGGTCTTGTTAGGAGAGACGGCATCCATCCCACTTTAGAGGGAGCAGCTCTCATTTCTAGAAATCTGGCCAATTTTCTTGGATCCTCCAAACTGTGACTGTCCAGCGTTGGGACCAGGAGGCAGAGCTGTGTCTTATACACCTCTCTGCAGCTTCTCTCCCCCTGCCATCCCCTCATTACCCCATCCCCGTAGAGACGGTGCCTGCTCCCAGACCACCAATAACCAGCAAAAATCTATTTAAGCATAAAAATTCAAAAAGAAAAAATAATATAGCACCTTCAATGCACCACAGACTAAAACAGTTAAATGTGGTCTATTAAACATTAGGTCTCTCTCTTCTAAGTCCCTGTTGGTAAATGATATAATAATTGATCAACGTATTGATTTATTCTGCCTACAGAAACCTGGTTACAGCAGGATGAATATGTTAGTTTAAATGAGTCAACACCCCCGAGTCACACTAACTGTCAGAATGCTCGTAGCACGGGCCGGGGAGGATTAGCAGCAATCTTCCATTCCAGCTTATTAATTAATCAAAAACCCAGACAGAGCTTTAATTCATTTGAAAGCTTGTCTCTTAGTCTTGTCCATCCAAATTGGAAGTCCCAAAAACCAGTTTTATTGTTTTATCTATCGTCCACCTGGTCGTTACTGTGAGTTTCTCTGTGAATTTTCAGACCTTTTGTCTGACTTAGTGCTTAGCTCAGATAAGATAATTATAGTGGGCGATTTTAACATCCACACAGATGCTGAGAATGACAGCCTCAACACTGCATTTAATCTATTATTAGACTCTATTGGCTTTGCTCAAAAAGTAAATGAGTCCACCCACCACTTTAATCATATCTTAGATCTTGTTCTGACTTATGGTATGGAAATAAAGACTTAACAGTATTCCCTGAAAACTCCCTTCTGTCTGATCATTTTTTAATAACATTTACTCTGATGGACTACCCCAGTGGGGAATAAGTTTCATTACACTAGAAGTCTTTCAGAAAGCGCTGTAACTAGGTTTAAGGATATGATTCCTTCTTTATGTTCTCTAATGCCATATACCAACACAGCAGAGTAGCTACCTAAACTCTGTAAGGAGATAGAGTATCTCGTCAATAGTTTTACATCCTCATTGAAGACAACTTTGGATGCTGTAGCTCCTCTGAAAAAGAGAGCTTTAAATCAGAAGTGCCTGACTCCGTGGTATAACTCACAAACTCGTAGCTTAAAGCAGATAACCCGTAAGTTGGAGAGGAAATGGCGTCTCACTAATTTAGAAGATCTTCACTTAGCCTGGAAAAGAGTCTGTTGCTCTATAAAAAAGCCCTCCGTAAAGCTAGGACATCTTTCTACTCATCACTAATTGAAGAAAATAAGAACCCCAGGTTTCTTTTCAGCACTGTAGCCAGGCTGACAAAGAGTCAGAGCTCTATTGAGCTGAGTATTCCATTAACTTTAACTAGTAATGACTTCATGACTTTCTTTGCTAACAAAATTTTAACTATTAGAGAAAAAATTACTCATAACCATCCCAAAGACGTATCGTTATCTTTGGCTGCTTTCAGTGATGCCGGTATTTGGTTAGACTCTTTCTCTCCGATTGTTCTGTCTGAGTTATTTTCATTAGTTACTTCATCCAAACCATCAACATGTTTATTAGACCCCATTCCTACCAGGCTGCTCAAGGAAGCCCTACCATTATTTAATGCTTCGATCTTAAATATGATCAATCTATCTTTGTTAGTTTATGTACCACAGGCTTTTAAGGTGGCAGTAATTAAACCATTACTTAAAAAGCCATCACTTGACCCAGCTATCTTAGCTAATTATAGGCCAATCTCCAACCTTCCTTTTCTCTCAAAATTCGAAGGGTAGTATCTAAAATCAGAAAGGTCTTGTCTCAGAGTGATGCTGAAAAACTAATTCATGCATTTATTTCCTCTAGGCTGGACTATTGTAATTCATTATTATCAGGTTGTCCTAAAAGTTCCCTAAAAAGCCTTCAGTTAATTCAAAATGCTGCAGCTAGAGTACTGACGGGGACTAGAGGAGAGAGCATATCTCACCCATATTGGCCTCTCTTCATTGGCTTCCTGTTAATTCTAGAATAGAATTTAAAATTCTTCTTCTTACTTATAAGGTTTTGAATAATCAGGTCCCATCTTATCTTAGGGACCTCGTAGTACCATATCACCCCAATAGAGCGCTTCGCTCTCAGACTGCAGGCTTACTTGTAGTTCCTAGGGTTTGTAAGAGTAGAATGGGAGGCAGAGCCTTCAGCTTTCAGGCTCCTCTCCTGTGGAACCAGCTCCCAATTCAGATCAGGGAGACAGACACCCTCTCTACTTTTAAGATTAGGCTTAAAACTTTCCTTTTTGCTAAAGCTTATAGTTAGGGCTGGATCAGGTGACCCTGAACCATCCCTTAGTTATGCTGCTATAGACGTAGACTGCTGGGGGGTTCCCATGATGCACTGTTTCTTTCTCTTTTTGCTCTGTATGCACCACTCTGCATTTAATCATTAGTGATCGATCTCTGCTCCCCTCCACAGCATGTCTTTTTCCTGGTTACTTGTAGTTCCTAGGGTTTGTAAGAGTAGAATGGGAGGCAGAGCCTTCAGCTTTCAGGCTCCTCTCCTGTGGAACCAGCTCCCAATTCAGATCAGGGAGACAGACACCCTCTCTACTTTTAAGATTAGGCTTAAAACTTTCCTTTTTGCTAAAGCTTGTAGTTAGGGATGGATCAGGGACCCTGAACCATCCCTTAGTTATGCTGCTATAGACGTAGACTGCTGGGGGGTTCCCATGATGCACTGTTTCTTTCTCTTTTTGCTCTGTATGCACCACTCTGCATTTAATCATTAGTGATCGATCTCTGCTCCCCTCCACAGCATGTCTTTTTCCTGGTTCTCTCCCTCAGCCCCAACCAGTCCCAGCAGAAGACTGCCCCTCCCTGAGCCTGGTTCTGCTGGAGGTTTCTTCCTGTTAAAAGGGAGTTTTTCCTTCCCACTGTAGCCAAGTGCTTGCTCACAGGGGGTCGTTTTGACCGTTGGGGTTTTACATAATTATTGTATGGCCTTGCCTTACAATATAAAGCGCCTTGGGGCAACTGTTTGTTGTGATTTGGCGCTATATAAAAAATTGATTGATTGAAAAATTGATTGATTGATTTGATTTGTATCGTTATATGGGCCGTCAATATGCCGTTCACTTTCCTATCCCCCCACCACCACCACCACCACCACCACACACACACACACACGAGCACTTTTTTCCCCTTTGGACATCAGTTGCCTTGAATGAACTATTCTCATCTGGGCAGTTGAGCGATTTGCGACTACGGATTGCATTCACTGTGTGAACTTTGAATAACTGATCCCTGGAACTTTGTTTTCTGAATTCTGAGTTGAGTTTTACAACCAAATAAGCTTATGGACTGACCTTACATATGTGTGTCTATTATTGTGTAATGGAAATTATTGCACTTTGAATGGCCATTCATTATTGTTTTGTGTTGTCTGTCCCCCCCCAGGGTAATGATGAGGTGTTTAGGAGGCTGACACAATTTTGAAGACAGCAAGGCCTTAGCTTTATTGATAACTGGCCTTCGTTCTGGGGCCGCCATGGCTTGCTGATGCCAGATGGCCTCTACCCTACTGTGGAATCCATTAGCTTAGCGGGAAAATTAGTGCAGAAAATCCACTATGGTGATAGTGCAGTTTGTCTGCCATGCAGGGAAATTCAACAGGTTGAGACTGTGGCCTGCTTCCATAAACGTGTCCATAAAACCATAGAGGAATATGCTTTGCAAACTTAATTCCTGTTATTACATTGGATGATGTTGAAACTAAGGAAGCCCCAATGGTTGTTCCAGCAATATCGAAGATTTCATGTCTGCTACCTACATGTGTGGAATGTTTCAAACCTAAACCTACTTCTAGGCATCTTATATATGCTACTCTGGAACCACCCCTAAACCCAAACAGTTCAACTGTCAACCCCAATGAGGTCCTTAGTCTGGGTCTCATCAGAATCAGAATCAGAAGAAGTTTATTGCCATTGCCAATGAACAGGATTCACAGACTAGGAATTTGTTTTGATATAATGGTACAATATTAAACAGAGAGCAATATAAAATGCTAAGATAAAATATACAATATGTGCCAAAAAAAGACAAAATATAAGATAAAAAAATGACATGAAATATGAAAGGCTGTGTGCAACAGAAAAACAGAAAGAAAGAGAAACAGAAAAAAAAACAGTGCAGTGGGAGTGCAATTAAAGCCAAAGTACATTGTCTAAAGTGACCCGTGATAAAATGATAAAGTGACAGAGTTAAGGTTAAGGTGACTGAGTTATGAGGAGCTCATGAGTCTAACGGCAGAGGGGAAGAAACTGTTCTTATGGCAGGAGGTTCTGGTCCGGATGGACCGTAGCCTCCTGCCCGAGGGGAGTGGTTTGAATAGACTGTTGCAGAGTGAGAAGGGTCAGCTGATCCGACCTGCTCGGCCCAGAGTCCTGGAAACGTGCATGTCATGGAGAGATGGAAGGCTACAGCCGATCACCTTCTCAGCAGAGGCCACAATGCGCTGCAGTCTGTGTCTGTCCCTGGCTGTGGCCCCGGGCATACCACACCGTGATGTGGTAACATAAGATCACTGTCCTCAAAATCATTGCTTATTAATTATCTAATTATTGATCATCACTTAGATATGATTGGGTTATGTGAAACCTGGCTTAAACCTACAGCTGTCCTCCCCTTAAATGAGGCCTGCCCACCAGCACATACATTTCGTCACGTGATGCAAAGCAAGGCGGGGGGTTGCTCTTATTTATAATCTAGGTTTAGTTTATTAGCTGTTGGGGGTCACAAATATAACTCGTTTAAGCATCTGATTCTCCGCTCTGCTCAGGATATTACGCATTGCCAAGGTCAGAAGAATAAAAATCAGCCGTATTACTTTGTCACTGTATATAGGCCTCCTGGCCCATATTCTGAATTCTTAGATGAATTTGGTGTGTTCATCTCTAACTTGTTAACTTGTGCAGATAACATTTTGATCATTGGTGACTTTAACATTCATATAAATAAGCCTTTGATCCCCTGCAAATCATTTTAAGGAAATTGTGGATGCATTAGGATTTCGGCAATGCATTCAGGACTCAACGCACATTAGTGGAAATACTCTGGATTTGGTTCTCGCACGTGGTATTGCTGTCACGAATATCGACATCATGCCTCTTACATCAGTGGTCTCTGATCACTCACTTATTAAGTTTACAGTTTCGCTGCCGTGTTTAGTGGAACAACAACCTTATATATCACTACGGTGACGCATCAACTCCTCAACTAAGATTGAAGTTGAAGCTAGACTGCCTGATATCTTAGCTTCACATTTGGCAAATACATTTACATTTTCAGTCTTTTGTTCATGGTAATGAGTCATTCACGTCATCAGCAGAGTCGTCAAGGGAGCCATCAGGAGAGGGACAGCTGCCCTGTCATTAGGAGGGTGCTAACTAGAGCACAATAGGTGCTAATTAGAGCTATTGTTTAGTCATCAGCCTATAGCAGTCTGCCTCTCGGTAGGAGGGGTCTGGTTTAAAACTCCAGCTTTTGTGATTTCTTGATTATTCTTCTCTACAAGAGTCAAGACAGAAGTCAGACCACCAGAGCAAGAATTTTAGCTGAGGAAGCTTCTGCGATTTGAAGTGAAACGTCCTCGCGTCAAGCAACCCAGTCCAGTCGAAGATTCAAGCTTCTCTACTATGGAAACCACCTGGACAACTGAGAGCCTACACAGCCTCTCCCCTCAGCCCCAACCAGTCCCAGCAGAAGACTGCCCCTCCCTGAGCCTGGTTCTGCTGGAGGTTTCTTCCTGTTAAAAGGGAGTTTTTCCCTTCCCACTGTCGCCAAGTGCTTGCTCATAGGGGATCGTTTTGACCGTTGGGGTTTTCTGTAATTATTGTATGGCTTTTGCCTTACAATATAAAGCGTCTTGGGGCAACTGTTTGTTGTGATTTGGCGCTATATAAATAAAATGGATTTGATTTGATTTGTGGATAGTCAGTGCTCAAAACTACACTCGACATGATTGCGCCACCTGTGTTAAAACCGCACTCCCCCCAAATTCAGTCACCTTGGTTCAATGATTACTTGCATGACCTCAAGCATAAGGCTCGCGGTCTATAACGGAAATGGTGTAGTTCAAAATTAGATTCCACCTTGTGTGGCGTGGTGCTATCTTAGACTATAAGCATGCATTATTGGCTACAAAGTGAACTTGCTACTCTGATTTGATCAACAAAAACAAGCATAACTCAAAGTTCTTGTTCGACACGGTGGCAACACTTATTCATGGACAACCACCTGTAGTTCACTCTCCTTTTACAGCACAAGATTTCTTGGATTACATTGAGAAGAAAATAGAAGACATTAGGTAAACATATCCCAGCATGCCTTAACCCAGCCACTACACCCTGCTATTGATGTGGGCGCCACTACTGAGGTATTACCTAGATTTACAGAATTTGATAGTATCTCACTAGCATGTTGACGAAACTCGTAACATCAACAAAGCACAACCTGTTTATTTATTTAGGACCTGTGGTCCCACTCTTGGGCCGACTGTGCTGGAAATTATTAATCTTTCTTTAACTTCTGGATCTGTTCCTAAATTTTTCAAATCTGCAGTGATTAAACCATTACTTAAGAAACCTAATCTTGACCCTAATGTATTGAAAAAGTATTGGCCGATATCAAATCTATCATTTTGCTCTGAAATTCTGTAAAAAGTGGTTTCATGGCAGCTTGTAGACTATCTTACTGAGAATAATCTCTTGAGCCACTGCAGTCTGCTTTTAGAAAATATCATTCCACAGAGACGACTCTCACTAAGTGGTGAATGATCTTCTGCTTACAATGGATTCGGACACCACTACGGTTCTGTTGCTGTTAGATCTCAGTGCTGCATTTGATACAGTGGATCATCATATTCTACTTGATAGGCTGGAAAATCATTTTGGATTACTGGGAGTGCCCTTGCATGGTTGATGTCATACTTGACCTGTAGTTTGTGTTTTTTACAGTAACACTACCTCTAACCTTAGTGACATGAAATTTGGGCTTCCACAGGGGTCCGTTCTTCAGCCCCCTGCTTTTCTCCCTTTAGATAGCACCCCTTGGGCACATATTGCGGCATTTTGGTGATTATCTTTTACTGCTATGCTGATGATACTCAGTTATACATGCCGATAACTGCTGGTAATCTCATTCACATAAATCCTTAGAAGATTGCCTTGCATCAGTGAGAAGTTAGATGTCTAGAAACTACTACATTTAAACTCTGATAAGCCTGAAATGATGGTTCTTGGTCCAGTGAGACATCAGCATCAATTTGACCAGTTAGCACTGTCTAGGTGAGGAACCTTGGGGTAATTTTTGATCCTTCATTGTACTTTGGCCTCCACATTAGAAATATTATGAGGACTGCTTTCTTCCACCTGCGAAATATAGCGAAGATTCGTCCCATCCTGTCTATGGTTGAGCTGAGACCTTGATCCATGCATTTATCTCTTCTAGATGGACTACTTCAATGTTCTATTTTCTGGTTTACCGCAGTCCAGCATTAGGGCTCTCCAATTGGTTCAAAATGCTGCAGCCAGACGTTTGACACGAAGCAGAAAGTTTGACCACATTACACCCATTTTGGCGTCTCTTCACTGGCTTCCTGTCCTAGTGAGATCAGATTTTAAGGTTCTGCTACTAACCTATAAAATTATTCATGGACTGGCACCTCCCTACCTAGCTGACCTAATTAAACCTTACGTACCAGCTTTACGTCTCAGGGTGCAGGACTACTTTGAGTCCCTAAGGTGAATAAGAAGTCTGTGGGTCACAGAGTTTTTCTCTTATCATGCCCCTGTTCTGTGGAATGATCTCCCTGCATCAATAAAACAGTCAGATTCTGTGGAGACTTTCAAGTCCAGACTTAAGACGCACTTATTTCCCTTTCACATGGCTCGCATACTGGCATAGTATAGTTCGGCGCTTTTATTCTTTTAATCCATTTTATTAGTAAACAGAGCGTGCTGTGGCCTCAACTTTACCTAAATTCTGTCTTTTAGTGAAGCTTAGGGCTAGTGGCTGGCGATCACCTTAGTATTTCTTCTGTTTTTCTTGTTGTTTAATGGTGACAAATTATACTGCATTTGTTGTTGTCTTTCTGATGCCTGATTCTGTTTTCTCTCTCTCTCTCTCTCTCTCTCTCTCTCTCTCTGTTTAAGGTGCAGCTCCATCCAGAGATGGGTGTGGTATTTGTGCTGGAGACCCTCCTGTCCTGTGCACCAACAGCTTTTCTTGTATATTTGTTTTGTTAATTGTTCTGTAATTTATGTCTGTGTCATGGCCCAAGCAGAGGGTCACCCCTTTGAGTCTGGTCTGCTTGAGGTTTCTTCCTCAGAGGGAGTTTTTCTTTACCACTGCTGCTCTGGGGGTTAGACCTTACTTGTATGAAGCACCTTGAGGCAACTCTGTTGTGATTTGGCGCTATATAAATGAAAATAAATTGAAATTGAATTGAATTGTCTGTCTGCACACTTAAATATACTTTTTGTGTACCCACTATTCCTGGCTGCTGTTGTGTCACTGGCTCCCGGAGTCAGATTCTAGCTTCTGAAAATCCGGCCCAATTTCATTGTACATTTGTACCTATATGTGAAGTAGCTTGATAATGTTGGTCTTAATATTATCGTAACATACTTGTTACAAACAGGAGCAACTACAATGGGAACCACAACAGGAACAACAAGAAGAACCACAACAACTACAACAGGAACAGCAACAACTACAAACGTAACAACAGGAGCAACAACAGCTACAACGGAAACCACAACAGCCACAAAAGCAACAACCGGAACCACAACAGGAACCACAGCCACAAAAGCAACAACAGGAGCAACTACAACGGGAACCACAACAGCCACAAAAGCAACAGCGAGAACCACAACAACTACAACAGAGCAACAACAACCACAAAAGCAACAACAGGAGCAACAACAACCACAAAAGCAACAACAGCAACTCTGTTTTCTGTTTCTTCAGCTTGGTAAAAACCTTGTAACTGTTAGAATGGTCAGTGTCAGCTTTATTGATATAGCACATTTACACAACCAATGGCCGCCTAAAGTGCATTAGAGTAAAATAGGCACAATAAAAATCATAAAAAACAATAAAACTACAATAATAATACAGTGGAATAAAACTGATAAAAGACCCAAGACAAGTGGTTTTATTCAGCCAAAGGCCAAGGTGAACAAGTGAGACTTCAGAAGCATTTTAAAACTGGAAAGGCTATTTGCAGTCTGCACTGTGACAGGTAGCGCGTTCCACAGAGTGGGAGCCGCAACCACAAAGCCTCCATCTCCTCTAGTTTTTAGGAATGATGGAGAAACGTCAAGAAGCATCTGATTCAGCAACCTGAGGGCTCTGGAGGGCCGGTGCGATCTAATAAAGTCAGACAAGTATTCGGAGACTTAAAAAAAAAAAAAAACAATCTTAAAATCAACTCTGTACCTAACCAGAAGCCAGTGAAGGGACGAGAGCGCTGAAGGTATGGGTTCATACCCATCTTTGTCCCCGCCGAGCTGCTGCATTCTGCACAAACTACAGGTGGTTAAACTCTGACTGGTCAATCCCAACATACGGGGAGTTACAATAATCTAAGAGAGATGTAATCAAAGTATGAATCACTTTTTCAAGATCTTTCTGGCTTAGATAAGATTTAACTTTAGATAGAAGCCTTAACTGAAAAAAAGCTGGACTTGACCACTGAGCTAACTTGTTTAATTTAAATACACCATCAGTTATCACACCTGGATTCCTAACGTGAGATCCTATGGAAGGTGCTGGTGGTCCTAAGGAGCCGCCAAAGACCTGAACCAGGTCAGGGCGACCGAACAGGACAGCCTCTGTTTTGTGTTGTTTCAGGATCAGTTTTTGTTTTGTCTAAGCAGAGGGTCACCCCGTTGAGTCTGGTCTGCTTGAGGTTTCTTCCTCAAATCATCAGAGGGAGTTTTTCTTACCACTGTCGTCTGTGTTCTTGCTCTGAGGGTTAGTAAGGTTAGACC
Source organism: Thalassophryne amazonica (assembly GCF_902500255.1). NCBI lineage: Eukaryota > Metazoa > Chordata > Actinopteri > Batrachoidiformes > Batrachoididae > Thalassophryne > Thalassophryne amazonica. The sequence goes on along the minus strand of NW_022986257.1, from coordinate 53,467 downwards.
TTACTTGTGTGAAGCACCTTGAGGCAACGTTGTTGTGATTTGGTGCTAAATAAATGAACATAAATTGAAATTGAACAACAACAACCACAACAAGAGCAACAAATACAACAGGAACAGCAGCAATAAGAACTGCAACAGGAAGAACAACCACAAGAACAACAGCAACAATAATAACCACAACAGCAACAACATCAGCAACAAGAACAACAATAGCACCAACTGCAACAGAAAGAACAACAGTAACAATAACAGGAACAACCACAACAGCAACAATATAAGCAGCAACAAAAACAACAGGAACAACAGCAGCAGCAAAATCCACAACAAGAACAGCAGCACCACCTGGTGTCATCAGTAAAATAATTATAAGACGTGTCTGTGTTCAGTTTCGGGTGAATAATTCCTCCTTTAGTTTTTAGCTCAGATGGTGGAGCAGGTTGTCCACTGCACAAAGGGTCTGCGGTTGGATCCCAGAACCAGGTGACTGACAACTAGGATGGCAGATACTTTTTGCCACAAACTGAGATGGTTTCTGGTGTTATTGACAGTCCAGCTTCAGTTTTGAAACATGTATTTCAAATCAATAACACCAGAAACCATCTCAGTTTGTGGCAAAAAGGAGGACATCTGCCACCCTTGTGACAGCGTGTCCTGAACAAGGCACTGTACTTGTGATGTGCGCATATATGAACAGTACTCGCTAAAACTGCAAAGTACTGCAAATATAAATTCAAATAAAAAGACATTTAAAATAATTGACAACCACTCAAACAAGAAGAGCAAACAATAAATGATTATTATTGTCATCATTCTGTTAGATTCTGACATTATGAATAATTTGAATGTCGTCTCACCTCCTCGTGGTTTTTTTTTTTTTTTTTTGTCCTGCTGCAGCCTCAGTGTGTGAAGCTGTACAGGTGAGCTGCTTTTACCTGCTCAGGCTCCGCCCCTCCACATGATGTCAGCAGGGCTCAGGTAGCAGGAAGCAGCGTGATTACCCCATCCCCGTAGAGACGGTGCCTGCTCCCAGACCACCAATAACCAGCAAAAATCTATTTAAGCATAAAAATTCAAAAAGAAAAAATAATATAGCACCTTCAACTGCACCACAGACTAAAACAGTTAAATGTGGTCTATTAAACATTAGGTCTCTCTCTTCTAAGTCCCTGTTGGTAAATGATATAATAATTGATCAACATATTGATTTATTCTGCCTTACAGAAACCTGGTTACAGCAGGATGAATATGTTAGTTTAATGAGTCAACACCCCCGAGTCACACTAACTGTCAGAATGCTCGTAGCACGGGCCGGGGTGGAGGATTAGCAGCAATCTTCCATTCCAGCTTATTAATTAATCAAAAACCCAGACAGAGCTTTAATTCATTTGAAAGCTTGACTCTTAGTCTTGTCCATCCAAATTGGAAGTCCCAAAAACCAGTTTTACTTGTTATTATCTATCGTCCTCCTGGTCGTTACTGTGAGTTTCTCTGTGAATTTTCAGACCTTTTGTCTGACTTAGTGCTTAGCTCAGATAAGATAATTATAGTGGGCGATTTTAACATCCACACAGATGCTGAGAATGACAGCCTCAACACTGCATTTAATCTATTATTAGACTCTATTGGCTTTGCTCAAAAGTAAATGAGTCCACCCACCACTTTAATCATATCTTAGATCTTGTTCTGACTTATGGTATGGAAATTGAAGACTTAACAGTATTCCTGAAAACTCCCTTCTGTCTGATCATTTCTTAATAACATTTACATTTACTCTGATGGACTACCCAGCAGTGGGGAATAAGTTTCATTACACTAGAAGTCTTTCAGAAAGCGCTGTAACTAGGTTTAAGGATATGATTCCTTCTTTATGTTCTCTAATGCCATATACCAACACAGTGCAGAGTAGCTACCTAAACTCTGTGAGTGAGATAGAGTATCTCATCAATACTTTTACATCCTCATTGAAGACAACTTTGGATGCTGTAGCTCCTCTGAAAAAGAGAGCTTTAAATCAGAAGTGTCTGACTCCGTGGTATAACTCACAAACTCGCAGCTTAAAGCAGATAACCCCTACGTTGGAGAGGAAATGGCATCTCACTAATTTAGAAGATCTTCACTTAGCCTGGAAAAAGAGTCTGTTGCTCTATAAAAAAGCCCTCCGTAAAGCTAGGACATCTTCTACTCATCACTAAATGAAGAAAATAAGAACAACCCCAGGTTTCTTTTCAGCACTGTAGCCAGGCTGACAAAGAGTCAGAGCTCTATTGAGCCGAGTATTCTTTAAGTTTAACTAGTAATGACTTCATGACTTTCTTTACTAATAAAATTTTAACTATTAGAGAAAAATTACTCATAACCATCCCAAAGACGTATCGTTATCTTTGGCTGCTTTCAGTGATGCCGGTATTTGGTTAGACTCTTTCTCTCCGATTGTTCTGAGTTATTTTCATTAGTTACTTCATCCAAACCATCAACATGTCTATTAGACCCCATTCCTACCAGGCTGCTCAAGGAAGCCCTACCATTATTTAATGCTTCGATCTTAAATATGATCAATCTATCTTTGTTAGTTGGCTATGTACCACAGGCTTTTAAGGTGGCAGTAATTAACCATTACTTAAAAAGCCATCACTTGACCCAGCTCTCTTAGCTAATTATAGGCCAATCTCCAACCTTCCTTTTCTCTCAAAAATTCTTGAAAGGGTAGTTGTAAAACAGCTAACTGATCATCTGCAGAGGAATGGTCTATTTGAAGAGTTTCAGTCAGGTTTAGAATTCATCATAGTACAGAAACAGCATTAGTGAAGGTTACAAATGATCTTCTTATGGCCTCAGACAGTGGACTCATCTCTGTGCTTGTTCTGTTAGACCTCAGTGCTGCTTTTGATACTGTTGACCATAAAATTTTATTACAGAGATTAGAGCATGCCATAGTATTAAAGGCACTGCGCTGCGGTGGTTTGAATCATATTTATCTAATAGATTACAATTTGTTCATGTAAATGGGGAATCTTCTTCACAGACTAAGTTAATTATGGAGTTCCACAAGGTTCTGTGCTAGGACCAATTTTATTCACTTTATACATGCTTCCCTTAGGCAGTATTATTAGACGGCATTGCTTAAATTTTCATTGTTACGCAGATGATACCCAGCTTATCTATCCATGAAGCCAGAGGACACACACCAATTAGCTAAACTGCAGGATTGTTTTACAGACATAAAGACATGGATGACCTCTAATTTCCTGCTTTTAAACTCAGATAAAACTGAAGTTATTGTACTTGGCCCCACAAATCTTAGAAACATGGTGTCTAACCAGATCCTTACTCTGGATGGCATTACCCTGACCTCTAGTAATACTGTGAGAAATCTTGGAGTCATTTTTGATCAGGATATGTCATTCAAAGTGCATATTAAACAAATATGTAGGACTGCTTTTTTGCATTTGCGCAGTATCTCTAAAATTAGAAAGGTCTTGTCTCAGAGTGATGCTGAAAAACTAATTCATGCATTTATTTCCTCTAGGCTGGACTATTGTAATTCATTATTATCAGGTTGTCCTAAAAGTTCCCTAAAAAGCCTTCAGTTAATTCAAAATGCTGCAGCTAGAGTACTGACGGGGACTAGAAGGAGAGAGCATATCTCACCCATATTGGCCTCTCTTCATTGGCTTCCTGTTAATTCTAGAATAGAATTTAAAATTATTCTTCTTACTTATAAGGTTTTGAATAATCAGGTCCCATCTTATCTTAGGGACCTCGTAGTACCATATCACCCCAATAGAGCGCTTCGCTCTCAGACTGCAGGCTTACTTGTAGTTCCTAGGGTTTGTAAGAGTAGAATGGGAGGCAGAGCCTTCAGCTTTCAGGCTCCTCTCCTGTGGAACCAGCTCCCAATTCAGATCAGGGAGACAGACACCCTCTCTACTTTTAAGATTAGGCTTAAAACTTTCCTTTTTGCTAAAGCTTATAGTTAGGGCTGGATCAGGTGACCCTGAACCATCCCTTAGTTATGCTGCTATAGACTTAGACTGCTGGGGGGTTCCCATGATGCACTGTTTCTTTCTCTTTTGCTCTGTATGCACCACTCTGCATTTAATCATTAGTGATCGATCTCTGCTCCCCTCCACAGCATGTCTTTTCCTGGTTCTCTCCCTCAGCCCCAACCAGTCCCAGCAGAAGACTGCCCCTCCCTCAGCCTGGTTCTGCTGGAGGTTTCTTCCTGTCAAAGGGAGTTTTTCCTTCCCACTGTTGCCAAGTGCTTGCTCACAGGGGGTCGTTTTGACCGTTGGGGTTTTTCCGTAATTATTGTATGGCCTTGCCTTACAATATAAAGCACCTTGGGGCAACTGTTTGTTGTGATTTGGCGCTATATAAATAAAATTGATTTGATTGATTGATCGAGTGGCCACTTTAATAAAAACACGCCGTCTCCAAAATGATCTTTTTTATGGCATCAAAACATGACATCAAAAACAAATAATTTTTATGATCCCACTTTGATTGACACAGACTATTCACCTGCTTTAAAAGCACCAATCATCACTTTTATGGTTGTCATGGAAACAAGAAGGTTTGATTTAACTCAGGCTCAGATTAATTTTTAGTAACAGGAAAAATCAGATATCAGATAACGCCTGAGAGGGTTAACAAGTTTAAAAGAGCTTCAGCTGTGTTCACGTGCAAACAGTAACCTCGGATGTTCCGCTCGCGCCACCTCAGGAATCGAACACATCACCACTTTTTTTCTGCTAAATGAAAAATGTTCTAGAATAACATATTTACATGATGTCATATTACAACCCCCCCCTTACCTGTGTGGAGTGGGAGGAGCAACAGTTTCAGCACTTTTTTCAAAACGACGTTCATTAAAGAAAGGCGTGATGATGATGAAGTACACACACGTTAGCAGTGACGTGCAGTCAGGTGAGCCTGACTGCACGAAAAGAAAAAAAATGTAAAATGAAAAAATGAATGCTTATATTTACCCAGTGATTTGTCCTATAAAGTTATTTTCCTTTTAACTTCACCAGTTTTAAATAATTATTTATTTGAAATCTCTCAATTTTCCCATTTGCTGTTCAAATCCCGAGCAGAGACATGCGCTGAGGCAGCAGCCGGCCGAGCCTCACCTCAGACTGTTCAGTCACTGGACTGACTGCTGACACGCTGTGCACTCAGACTGTCTCACTGTCTCTGTCTGTGTGTCACCAATAAAATGATCAAACACTTTGGCTGTATGAACTTAAATTGTTAGCTGATGTATATAATGTACAGTGTTTTTTTGTCAACAGCTGTATGTGTGTGAGACGTGTTTCGTGTGCTGAGCAATCACAAGACGGCAGAGGTGTCAAATCCGGCTTCAGAAAATAAAAACCCTCCCATGTGTTGCTTCTACCTGTGCACCTAATCTCAATAATCAGCTCATCCACCTGCCTGAAGAGCTGAACTGATTACAGTCAGCTGGTTTATTGGCAAGATGGAACAAATATGTGGCTGGACTTTTACTTTCTGAAGCTGGATTTGACACCTCTGGAAAATGTCTGCAAAAAACCACCAGGTTAGGCATGCAGTTCTCCTGCTTCATGGTAGGGGGCACTAGTGATCCCAGGGATTCTTCTTGCAGCAACTCCTCAGCAGCAGAATAAGTGACAGCAAGATACAATTTACAGTTAGCAAGTTAGCAAGTCAAGAGCCACCGTCCATTTATTTTACCTTCAGAATGGAGGGTTACATATCCAAAGTGAAACAATTTTTAAACTGGACTTTCAATCGAAGCAGGAGCTAATAATTAGAGGAAGGGCTGCAGGACAGAAGACCTGCTCTTTTCAAATGTCTGTCTGTGTGGACGTCCATCAAGAAAACGCCTTTTCTGCTGCATTCTTTTTTCAACTTGTGACTGTCTGGACCCAGATGTGATATTGTGACCTGAAGAATTTTCTTATCAAACACGAGCAGTCAAAAGCAGAAAGGACGACTTTCTTGTCTGGCAGTGATCCACTGAGACAGAGAGACTTTTAAAACTAAAGGAAGATAAGGAACACTTACAAACAAGTCATCGGCGCTTTTGTTCAGAAGGAGCGGCACATGTGGACTTCATTTATAAATAAAGATAAGGCCATAATATTTTTTAAATTAAATGTGCTTTTTCTGTGTGCTACAGTTTGTATGTGTAAAGAGTGCTGATTATGAGATTTTAAACAGAACCTCTTAACTGCTGCCAATCAAACGGTGAATAAGGGACTCTGTGGGGTTTATGTATTTAAATCTGATTTTGATTGTCAGTGCCTCACCAGCCATCAACCTCACCACACATTACTGCACATTAGCTAGCTGCAGGCTAAGAAAATAAACTAATGTTAGTTACTTTGAGCTAGTTTTAAGCCGGGTTATGCGATCATTTGATTTTTATTGTTAGATTTTTAACACTATAATAAACACTGTTCAGGACCTCATGAGGTGTTCAAGGTTTCCTCCTGCGGTTTGATTTCAAAGTGACGACTGAAATGGCGCACATTTGATGAAAAATTGCCTAAAATCTGTGTTCTGCACTGACGCTATAGAAAAGTGTTTGTGTACCATATGAGCTTGTGATGATGTTAAAAAAAACCACCAGCATGTGAACGTGCTGCTGATTGTGATTGGCTGCCATGAACACATGAATCAACAGTGACGGCGAGCTGCGGCGCTGTGAAGGTGAGCACGGGGAGTTGAGCTTTGGGTATTTTTTCCAGGTGTTGAAGATCAAAGACACGTGAGTGAGAAATGAATGTTTGCAGTTTCCTGTTTTAAGTCGGTGTTTGCAGATGAAAGACGCCTCGCCGTCCTTCCTCCAGCAGTCTGTCATCACCACTCGCTGATCACTGTTTACACCCGAAACCTGAGCCGACCCAACAACCCAACACCTTCTTCCTCTGCCCTCATGTGGCTCCACGGTTCTGATGGACCTTTGCCACACACTCCAGTCCATCCACCTTCAGCCCTCCTCACTTTCTCTTCCCCTGCACCTCGTCCTCATCACTCCTTCACCGGCCTTTGTCGCCTCCTCATCACACATCCACACCACCTCAGCCTACATTCCTGGACTTCTTATTCTGTGGAACCTCAAAATTCTCTGTTCTTTTAGCTTCTTGTACTGAAAAAAGCAACATCATCTGCCAACAGCTGCACCAGGTGGACTGGTTTTTATCCCAAAAACACAACACATCCATCACCAGGTGAAAAAGGTCAAATGATCTCTGAAGAACAGAGATCTAGAACAGGTCCTCAATCGAGTCAGCAATCCTAAAGTACTTCTCTGGTCATTGTTTCTCCAAACGTCTTGATGTGTCACCTAAGCAGAACCCGAAGTCAGTCGTCTGGACATGACCCAGGGTTTGGTTAAAGTCCGTCTCCTGTCTGGTCCAGGCATCGGCGTCCTTGTGTGTGGCGATGAATTTTCGAGCTACAGCACGTGTGTAGAAACAGCCTGAGAAGGAGCGAGGGCAACTAGCGCTTCTGTTTCTGTCAAGTCACAGCAGCATGTCAGTGACAGGAACCTGCTTAGAGAATCATGGCAGGTCTTTGCATGCAGAAGCTCTCCCTGGAACAACCCGGCGTTACATGGAGATTGGACAGAGGTGGTTTCGAACCAGGGACCTTCTGCTCTTGAAACAAGTGCACTAACCACTTGGCCACCAGCCGCCCTTTAAATACAAAGACCAGTTGTTTGTCTTTTGGCTGCCCCCGTTTGCAGCCCCGGTCTCCAGTCCACCAGTCCTGGACTGGGTATAAAATGGTGCTGATATGTAACGCTGCTCCAGAGTCTCTACGAGTTGCTGTGCTGGTAAACCGCCGCTCACCAAGCTAAAGCGCAGATACAAAGATGTGGAGATGCTCTCCATCATTCAGACCCTGTAGATTCTCTTGTGAAGACAAATTAATCCCAGACAAAAATGATGAACTGTTTTTGATGTTCTCGCTGGACACTTTAATTGCAAGTTTCTTTATATATAGTTTATTTTGTTTGTGGAAGAAATATGTTGTCTAAAAGTCACTAGTCAGAGTCCAAGACTCAGGACCGTACAGTCAGACAGGAAGCACTGGGACCTGAAAGACTTGGACAAACATCTCTGTCCAGCAGCTCAAGAAGAGCCGGTCAAAGATCAGATCAGGCATCGGCCTTCTCCATCCACTGGGCCGTGCTGGTGTCTATGCAGAAGGACAAAGGTCCAAGTCTTGAGGGTCCTGGTGCTTTCAGGTGACAACTGGACATCTTTGGTACCAGGTCTCTCTGGAGGATCCTTAGATCCAGCTGGAATGACTTTGGGTCAGAGGAGCAGTTACATAGTGAGACCCGGATGAGGAGGATTCCTGAACATCATGTAGTGTGTTTCAGTGGAATTGTGACTTTTTAGTGGACTGTTGTGGGTTTTGGTTTTTGTTTCACTCTGGCAGCTCCGTCTGATCTGAAGCCGACTGTAAGAAGCTCCGAGGTTTGTTTGGTTTGTTTCTGTCCTGATCCCTCGTCTGTGCCACGTCCTGAAAGAGGCGACTGACAGGAAGCTGCTGTTTGTTGTGTGTGTGTGTGTGTGTGTGTGTGCGTGTGTGCGTGAACAGTGGTCTCATGCACATCAAACACTGATGTGTGGCTGTGATCTTTTTTTTTTAGCAGCAGCAGCAGCAGCTCAGCAGCATGGTTGCCATGACGACCGTGCAGCGTGTTTTAAGCGTGTCTGTTCAGGATTTATGTCACTCAAACACACATCAGAAGAATCTTTATTACACATTTGTAAATATTGACAACGGCTTCATGTTTTAATTGTAAACAAACTGATGGCGGTGTGTCTGGCGCCCTCTTCCTGTCATCCCACAGAACACGTGTAGAAAAGTAACGTCGTACATATTGTGAAGCGCTACTGTATATATATTATTGTGCCACCAGGGGGCGGTACAGAGGAACAAATAGCTCTGATTTGACGCTGTGATTTTGTGTTCAGAATTAAATGTCGTTTTGTTCTAATTTGAAACAAAATGTTCATTGTTGCCATGGTTTCCTGTCAGTCACCAGCTGGCTCCGCCCCTGAACCTCTCTGCTGTTTCCGTCAGCGTGTTCTTTGTTCACCTGTCTCCCTCACCTGGTCTGGTTTTGTTGTCCGTCTCTGAACATGTCCAGTCTCGACCTCTGACCCTGGTCAGGTTTATTCGTGTCACCGGCTGCTCTTCCTGGTTCCTAGGATGTATCCTTGGGTTCCTGATTCTCCTGTGTGCTGGTTTCCTGCCCGTCTCCAGTCTCTGGGACTTCACCTTCTCTTAGTGACCTGAGCCTTCACCGCCTCAACCGGACCCGTGCTGCAGGTGTGAGAATTTCCACAATTTTTCCTAAATTCCAGATTTTTCAGGATGATTTGGATGAAATATTACTGACTTTTTTCAAGCGCCTGCTTGCCTGCCAAAATAAGGCTTAAAGTGACTTAGTCTAAAACCCAGGAGCTCCTGCAGGGGGCGCCAGACCGCCTTCAGGATGCGTCATTCTCATGCTTGGTGCTGAATCCAGTCCATCCCTGACTGCCACACCTGGGATCTGAACGTCTCTGGAAACATTTGGGGTATTATTATTATTATTATTATTATTATTTTTTTTTTAGCGAAAATTGGATCTGAACCGAAACTGAATTAATGATCCTGTATTTAGGAATAAGTCAAATAAATAAATAAATCTTACATATTGATGTCAGCTGTGGATATTTATGTATGTTTGCCTTTTACTGGTCTGTTGCTTAGCAACAGTAACCATGAGAACCTACACACATACCTTAGCCTCCCACACACGCACACACACACACACACACACACACACACACACACACACACACACACACACACACACACAGTCCCATTCCTTTCACACTTCATTCCTTCCTTCCATGGTTCTTTTCTTCCTTTCTGTCTGAAGTGTCCAGATACGTAGCAAACGTCAGCTCCTAACGTTAACTCAGTAAGTGATGATAATGATCAAGATCCAAGTTCAATGACAAAGATTCAGTTTATTTCATTTATATGACACTCAAATCTGGCATCAGAATTTTGGCTCTCTGTTGGGACTGTTTACACAGAGGACTGCTACCTGCTGCTTTGGACTTGAATTAACAGTCTTTTTCAAGACTTTTTTACCTTTTTACTTTTTTTTTTTTTTTTTTTTTTTTTTTACTTTTTTACTGTGCTCCAACGCCTAAGGAAGACCTCTAACGGTCGAAACATCGCGACGGAGCACTTTATCAGCTAACTTTCATCAGCGTTGGCAAGCTAACTAGCTTGCTAACGCTTTCGTTTTTAGTTTTATTTTTTTTATTTATTTTTTTTTTTTTTTTAGCACTGTTGTCGTGCGTTATCTGTGCTGCTCCACAGCGTGTTTAGTCGATTTTTATTTTATTTTAGCACCGTTGTCGTGCGTTCGCTGTTGTCGTGCGTTGCCTGTGCTGCTTCATGGCCTGTTTGGTGCCTTGATTGGGGCACTCCTTCTGCTGAATCACCTTTAAATTATTTACACATTATTCACTTTGTGTGTTTTTAGGAATCAGCTAGGTTCCGTAGCTACTAGCTCTTAGCCGATTGAGCATGGCGGCTTCTACCTGTCTCTCCCGTACTTTTCTGCTCTGGGTGTGAAATGTTTAGTTATTCCTCGGCCTCCTTTAGCAGTAACGGTACTTGTAATAAGTGCAGCTTATTCGTAGCTTTGGAGGCCAGGCTGGGCGAATTGGAGGCTCGGCTCCGCACCGTGGAAAAATTCTACAGCTAGCCAGGCCCCTGTAGTCGGTGCGGACCAAGGTAGCTTAGCCGCGTTAGTTCCCCCTGGCAGATCCCGGGCAGTCGGGAAAGCAGGCTGACTGGGTGACTGTGAGGAGGAAGCGTAGCCCTAAACAGAAGCCCCGTGTACACCGTCAACCCGTTCACATCTCTAACCGTTTTTCCCCACCGACGACACACCCGCCGAGGATCAAACTCTGGTTATTGGCGACTCTGTTTTGAGAAATGTGAAGTTAGCGACACCAGCAACCATTGTCAATTGTCTTCCGGGGGCCAGAGCAGGCGACATCGAAGGACATTTGAAATTGCTGGCTAAGGCTAAGCGTAAATTGGTAAGATTGTAATTCACGTCGGCAGTAATGACACCGGTTACGCCAATCGGAGGTCACTAAAATTAACATTAAATCGGTGTGTAACTTTGCAAAAACAATGTCGGACTCTGTTGTTTTCTCTGGGCCCCTCCCCAATCAGACCGGGAGAGAGTGACATGTTTTAGCCGCATGTTCTCCTTGAATTGCTGGCTGTCTGAGTGGTGTCCAAAAACGAGGTGGGCTTCATTGATAATTGGCAAAGCTTCTGGGGAAAACCTGGTTCTTGTTAGGAGAGACGGCATCCATCCCACTTTAGAGGGAGCAGCTCTCATTTCTAGAAATCATGGCCAATTTTCTTGGATCCTCCAAACTGTGACTGTCCAGCGTTGGGACCAGGAGGCAGAGCTGTGGTCTTATACACCTCTCTGCAGCTTCTCTCCCCCTGCCATCCCCTCATTACCCCATCCCCGTAGAGACGGTGCCTGCTCCCAGACCACCAATAACCAGCAAAAATCTATTTAAGCATAAAAATTCAAAAAGAAAAAATAATATAGCCCCTTCAATTGCACCACAGACTAAAACAGTTAAATGTGGTCTATTAAACATTAGTCTCTCTCTTCTAAGTCCCTGTTGGTAAATGATATAATAATTGATCAACGTATTGATTTATTCTGCCTAACAGAAACCTGGTTACAGCAGGATGAATATGTTAGTTTAAATGAGTCAACACCCCCGAGTCACACTAACTGTCAGAATGCTCGTAGCACGGGCCGAGGAGGAGGATTAGCAGCAATCTTCCATTCCAGCTTATTAATTAATCAAAAACCCAGACAGAGCTTTAATTCATTTGAAAGCTTGTCTCTTAGTCTTGTCCATCCAAATTGGAAGTCCCAAAAACCAGTTTTATTTGTTATTATCTATCGTCCACCTGGTCGTTACTGTGAGTTTCTCTGTGAATTTTCAGACCTTTTGTCTGACTTAGTGCTTAGCCCAGATAAGATAATTATAGTGGGCGATTTTAACATCCACACAGATGCTGAGAATGACAGCCTCAACACTGCATTTAATCTATTATTAGACTCTATCGGCTTTGCTCAAAAAGTAAATGAGTCCACCCACCACTTTAATCATATCTTAGATCTTGTTCTGACTTATGGTATGGAAATAGAAGACTTAACAGTATTCCCTGAAAACTCCCTTCTGTCTGATCATTTTTTAATAACATTTACTCTGATGGACTACCCTGCAGTGGGGAATAAGTTTCATTACACTAGAAGTCTTTCAGAAAGCGCTGTAACTAGGTTTAAGGATATGATTCCTTCTTTATGTTCTCTAATGCCATATACCAACACAGAGCAGAGTAGCTACCTAAACTCTGTAAGGGAGATAGAGTATCTCGTCAATAGTTTTACATCCTCTTTGAAGACAACTTTGGATGCTGTAGCTCCTCTGAAAAAGAGAGCTTTAAATCAGAAGTGTCTGACTCCGTGGTATAACTCACAAACTCGTAGCTTAAAGCAGATAACCCGTAAGTTGGAGAGGAAGTGGCGTCTCACTAATTTAGAAGATCTTCACTTAGCCTGGATAAAGAGTTTGTTGCTCTATAAAAAAGCCCTCCGTAAAGGTAGGCCATCTTTCTACTCATCACTAATTGAAGAAAATAAGAATAACCTCAGGTTTCTTTTCAGCACTGTAGCCAGGCTGACAGAGTCAGAGCTCTATTGAGCTGAGTATTCCATTAACTTTAACTAGTAATGACTTCATGACTTTCTTTGCTAACAAAATTTTGACTATTAGAGAAAAAATTACTCATAACCATCCCAAAGACGTATCGTTATCTTTGGCTGCTTTCAGTGATGCCGGTATTTGGTTAGACTCTTTCTCTCCGATTGTTCTGTCTGAGTTATTTTCATTAGTTACTTCATCCAAACCATCAACATGTTTATTAGACCCCATTCCTGCCAGGCTGCTCAAGGAAGTCCTACCATTATTTAATGCTTCAATCTTAAATATGATCAATCTATCTTTGTTAGTTGGTTATGTACCACAGGCCTTTAAGGTGGCAGTAATTAAACCATTACTTAAAAAGCCATCACTTGACCCAGCTATCTTAGCTAATTATAGGCCAATCTCCAACCTTCCTTTTCTCTCAAAGATTCTTGAGAGGGTAGCAATATCTCTAAAATCAGAAAGGTCTTGTCTCAGAGTGATGCTGAAAAACTAATTCATGCATTTATTTCCTCTAGGCTGGACTATTGTAATTCATTATTATCAGGTTGTCATAAAAGTTCCCTAAAAAGCCTTCAGTTGGTTCAGAATGCTGCAGCTAGAGTACTGACGGGGACTAGCAGGAGAGAGCATATCTCACCCGTGTTGGCCTCTCTTCATTGGCTTCCTGTTAATTCTAGAATAGAATTTAAAATTCTTCTTCTTACTTATAAGGTTTTGAATAATCAGGTCCCATCTTATCTTAGGGACCTCGTAGTACCATATCACCCCAATAGAGCGCTTCGCTCTCAGACTGCGGGCTTACTTGTAGTTCCTAGGGTTTGTAAGAGTAGAATGGGAGGCAGAGCCTTCAGCTTTCAGGCTCCTCTCCCTGTGGAACCAGCTCCCAATTCAGATCAGGGAGACAGATACCCTCTCTACTTTTAAGATTAGGCTTTAAAACTTTCCTTTTCGCTAAGGCTTATAGTTAGGGCTGGATCAGGTGACCCTGACCATCCCTTGGTTTATGCTGCTTTAGACGTAGATTGTGGGGGGGTTCCCATGATGCACTGTTTCTTTCTCTTTTTGCTCCGTATGCATCACTCTGCATTTAATCATTAGTGATCGATCTCTGCTCCCCTCCACAGCATGTCTTTTTCCTGGTTTTTTCCCTCAGCCCCAACCAGTCTCAGCAGAAGACTGCCCCTCCCTGAGCCTGGTTCTGCTGGAGGTTTCTTCCTGTTAAAAGGGAGTTTTTCCTTCCCACTGTGGCCAAGTGCTTGCTCATAGGGGGTCGTTTTGACCGTTGGGGTTTTTCATAATTATTGTATGGCCTTACCTTACAATATGGAGCGCCTTGGGGCAACTGTTTGTTGTGATTTGGCGCTATATAAGAAAAAAGTTGATTGATTGATTGATTGATAGATATAGCGCCAAATCACAACAAAGTTGCCTCAAGGCGCTTCACACCAGTAAGGTTTAACTTTACTGGGGGAGGTGATGGTCTAGTAGTCGTTAAGGTGTTGGGCTTGAGACCAGAAGATCCTTGGTTCAAATCCCCACCAGACTGTAAAATCACTAAGGGCCCTTGGGCAAGGTCTTTAATCCCCTATTGCTCCCGGTGTGTAGTGAGCACCTTGTATGGCAGCACCCTGACATCGGGGTGAATGTCAGGCATTATTGTAAAGTGCTTTGAGTGTCTGATGCAGATGGAAAAGCGCGATATAAATGCAGTCCATTTACCATTGTACCATTTAACCTTACTAACCCCCAGAGCAAGAACACAGGTGACAGTGGTAAGAAAAAAGTCCTTCTGATGATTTGAGGAAGAAACCTCAAGCAGACCAGACTCAAAGGGGCGACCCTCTGCTTGGGCCATGCTAACAGTTACAAGGTTTTTACAAAGTTTAACAAAGATGAAGAAAGAGGAAACAGAAAAACTAGAGTGATTAGAGGCAGCTTTATTGTGAGTCTTCCTTCTGATGTTGATGGCTTTAATCAAGGACAAATAAAGCAGTGGTTGCCTAGCAACCACCAAATAAGCAGAGTGGAATGAGGCAATGTCCAAATACTTATGGACACATCTGCATTCAGACAGGAAATCATAAATAATAATAAATAAAAAGTCTATATGTGTCCCTGTGACAGACAGACGTCCTGTCCAGGGTGAACCTGCCTCACGCCCTATGACTGCTGAGATAGGCTCCACCCCCTGTGACCCTTAATTGGAGTAAGCAGGTTTAGAAAATGGATGGATGGACATAAATAATAGAGTCCTCTGAGCAGAATATCCTCTGCTGGTAAACTCTGCTTTGGTACAAGTGTTTGCAAAATTCTGATAACATTGTACCAAGTTTCCAAAAATTTCTCCTAAAAATGTCAGAGGAGTTGATTTCAGAAGGCCTGTACCCTTTTTGGGACAGACAGATGGAAATTGCCAGGACATAATCCTACGACATAATCCCATGACATAATCCCACAACATAATCCCTCGACATAATCCCATGACATAATCCCACAACATAATCCCTCGACATAATCCCACAACATAATCCCACAACAAAATTCCACTTTGATCTTTCAGCCATTGGGGGATAAAAAAGCAGAAATTGATCACATGTCCATCATGTCATGATGAAGAAGAGCAGACGTGTGATACAGAATTAAAATCTCTTTATTACAATCACATGATCATCATCAGACCCAAAAAACTTTGAAAGTACTCGTGCACAGACAGGTGGTGGCGCTGTTTCAGGCTGGATTTGCAGACGTAAAGTTTTAAAGGTGCACGTGTTGATTTCCCAGCAGCCTTTGTGCTTTTCATTTTCACACTTTCATGTTCAGTATGAGGCCAGCAGAGGGCGCTGCATTTCCCAAGTGTGACCGAAGGAGAGGATTTGTTTTCTTTCGTCTGTTCTGTATAACGTCCTCATTTATCACGTTCTCATGTCCACAGACAAGAAATTAGTTATTTCAGGATTTTGACACTGCGATTATTAAAACAAATTATATAAGAAAAGGGTGTGGCCATGAAACCCCTGACCCGAAAAACCCAAAACAGCAGATGTGGAAATCAGACGTCATATCTGCTGAAAAGTGAAGCCAAAAATATGTCATGGTTCCTAACTCCGCCCACATCCTCTTCATGACACACGGCAAAATATGACTTCAATGTACAACGAGGATTTATCAAACAAGTATTTTACATGTTTCTGATCACCTTCACCTATCTGTCTTTGTGATTGATTACTTTTAGGGGTATTTAAAGGGGTGTGGCATTTCCATGGCTGAGGGGGACTGATGATTGACAATTTGTCCAAATTCTAATCAAAAATACAATCAGAGCCTCTTTACTGAAGTTCGCAAAGAAGCATTGAAGACTTTTAAAAAATACTGATCCAAAATCAGATTGAAGGAATCTAAACAGCAAAGCCGATCAATAATTAAGTGAAATTCCTCCGTAATAAAAAAAATAAATAAAATAACTGATTTTAATCTCAAAGGATTCAAAATTTGACCAAAAATCTGATGTAATTTTTCTCTGAATTCACCCTATTGACGTATCCCATAATCCCTTGCGTGCCAGAGAGTCGCTGCAGTCAAACAACATAAAGAATCCACATGATGACAGTTGTAAATGAATATTATACTACAAAAATATATATTTTTTATGCTTTTCATCACGTTAATAAGAGACTGCTGCATGATACCCTGAAAACTTGCTAAAACAATTATAACAAATAACCTGTGTCTGTTACATTTAATCTGTGTGGAATTTAATAAACGCAAACCAAATTTCAGACATATTATACAAGGTCTGTTAGAAAACTATCTGACCTTTTTATTAAAAAAAAAACTATATGGATTTGAATCATGTGCACTTGCATCAGCCAAGCTTGAACCTTCGTGTGCATGCGTGAGTTTTTTCATGCCTGTCGGTTGCATCATTCGCCTGTGGGCAGGCTTTGAGTGAGCAGTGGCTTTTTGTTCTGCGCCATGAGCGGCTCCATCCCGACGTGCAAATTCCTCCGCACATCTTTCATTACAAAATTTCCTGTAACAGTGGAATGTGCCGCAAAAGTGCTGATGTACACCTCTTCCACAATTTCTCTGGTAGTCCCGGATCAACACAGCCTTCACTTTGGAAATGATCTTGTCGTTTCAGCCTGTCGATGGCCGCTCAGAGCGCGGAGCGCACTCTGCCACTGTGGGCCGTCTTTAATCCGGTTGTAATGCTCCTTAATCTGTGTGATACTCAGAGTATCCTCACTGAAAGCCGTCTGAATCTTCCGAATGGTTTCCACCTGGCTGTCTCACACAGTTTCTGGGAAAATTTGATTCAGCGCTGCTCCAATCGCTCAGCCATTTCCCTGACAATGAAAATCCGACGAGGGCAGTGGACCAGTGCTCACTCAAAGCCTGCCCACAGGCGATTGACGCAACCGACAGTCGTGAAAAAACTCACACATGCACACGAAGGTTCAAGCTTGGCTGATGCAAGCGCACATGATTCAAATCCATATAGTTTTAAAAAAAAATAAAAAGGTCAGATAGTTTTCTAACAGACCTCGTATATATTAGTCTGGAACAAAGAGGAAACAATGTTGTAAAAAACAATAATCAAGACGTTAAAGAGCAAACTTCACTTTCCTCCAGAACGACATGATCAGGAAGTGATTGTAGCTCACAGCAGCTCCCATTGAAAATAACGGAGAGACAGACTGTGATTCTCGCATGTTTACATAAAATAAAAACAATAACAACGTCTATAAACCCAGAAAATATATTCATGAGAGTTTTTAGGCACAATAAAAACATAGTTTTATGTTGCGATGTTAATGGTGTTGTCTGTGTGCAGCGGTTAAAGTGCAGCGTGATCAGAGCGTCTCAATGCAGTTCTCAGTGTTACTGAGATCTTGCAGCGCGACAAACTCTCTGAGGTTTTGCGGGATTTGGAACATCAGTAGGGCGAATGCACTTTATTCTTTATGTGTGAATCCTGTTACTTTACCTCCAATGTTCCAGACGTAACAATCACGATGTTATTTACTTAATCCTTAGCACAAGACAGAAGCACAGTGAAATGGCTAGCCTAGCTCAGCAGAAAACTGAACAAGTGGAAACTGTTAGCTTTAGCCTAGCTAGGAATTAGGTGAAACCCCTAGCCTAGCTTAGCAGATGGTAGCAACTAACAAATATTACTAGCCTAGCTTAATGGAAAGTGTAACAGAGGGAAAGTACTAGCCTAGCTTAGGCTGATTGTAGTAAAAACTGTGTTTCAGAAGTGAAACACGCAGAGTGTTAATGTTCAAAATATACGATGTAACTTAGTGCCGATTCACATCATGAACTAAATCCGTATTAACATGATATTAAAACACAAATCCAACAATATTCACTATATATATATATATTCACTATATATATATATATATATATATATATGTATATATATATATATATCTATGTGTGTGTGTATGTATGTATGTATATGTAGTTCACGTGGGTTTACTAACCACACAAGAAAAATATTTAACTATTTTGAACACGACAAAAGTTCTTTCCTCTGTAAATGGGGAGAAATGGTTCTATGTACAGCAGCTCCACTGGCCGAGGTCCCGGTACTGAAAGGACACAAAAACGTCTAAAGGTATAAAAACCATGTGCAAAGTTTGTTTGTTCTCTCGCTGCTGGAAAACAGTGAAAATATGCGGTAGGTTTAGTCTCGATTACTTGTCACTTCTGTGCGTGTGGTTCAAACCTGACCTGAACTCTGAGGTATTTTTCCCGCAGCAAACCTGGGATCAGCTTTATATGGAATGTCCACTCTGGACCAGAATGGCATTCTGGACCTCAGGGACACCAGCAGGTTTTCCAACATTGGTCGAGTCCTGTTTTCTCTGACGTGGTTGAGCTGAAGTTCTGGATCCTAGTGCAATGGGAATGGACTCGTGGACTGGACACGGAACCCCTCAGTGAGACTGCACCACAAACTCCAGCTGGTTTCCATGATTTCAGATGATGGAAGCGGAGATGGACAGCAGTGTTTTTTGGAGGACAAAAGTCTTCCTACTGTTCAGACAAAGTTGAATATTAGTGGACTGGACAGAGATGTCCACAACGCAGAGTTACTGTTGTTTTGTTCTGTCATGTCGTCTTTGCACAGGTCGCAGCGTCCCTGAGATTTAAAGTCATTTGAGTGATTGGTCTCTAAAATGACTCTTTGTTTTGGGCTTCATGTTTCACAAAACCTCAGTCAAACCAGTACAAACGACCTCAAGACGTCTCTGAGATGACTCTTCATGAAGACACAACAGATGGATGAAAAAAGCTTAATTGTTTTGAGAACCCAACATTCTGTTCTTGGTAAACTAATAATGCAGCAACTCGAAACAGGTCAACTCACACATTCACCACCCTTTAACTAGTACTGTGCCTGTGTTTTTCCATTTCCTCACTGTGTTCCTCACAGTTGGAAACTGACAGCTGAAATCTCTGAGATAACTTTTTGTATCCTTCATCCTAAACCATGATGTTGAACAATCTTTGTTTCCCAGGTCATTTGAGAGTTGTTAGAGGCTCCCATGTTGCCACTCATTAGAACAGATCATAAAGAGGGTAAATATTTGCAATGGCCCCCTTAAATACCCTTTCTCATGATTGGATTCACCTGTGTAAGGAGGTCAAGGTTCAGTGAGCTTACCAAACCAATTTTGTGTTCCAATAATTAGTGCTAAATGTATTCAAATGAATAAAATGATAAGGGTGCCCAAATTTATGCACCTGCCTAATTTTGTTTAAATAATTATTGCACACTTTCTGTAAATCCTATAAACTTCATTTCACTTCTCAAATATCAGTGTGTTTGTCTGCTATATGATATATTTAACTGTTGGAGCCAGAATGCATCCCTGAGGAATGCGACAATTCACTTGGAAAAATGTGATATTCTTCAGCATAACGCGCTCACAGTATCTGTCTCTAGGCTGGCTATGATGTCCAGGAGGTAACTGGGAACCCACAAATTCTCAAGATGTCCCAGAGATCAGTCCGACAAAATGCAAAAACCAACATATGCTGCAAAGCGATGCCAATATTCACACGGGTGTTCAAAGAGGACTCACTGATTTGGGACGCGGTCGATGGTTGGCTTCCTGTGTGTGCAGTCGCTGATCGACAAGTAACTGGAACAGAACCCTGTTGAAGATAATCCACTTTAAGCACCTTTCCAGGTACACTGTAATTAGTTATTGACGATCAATCAGAGATTATTTGCTAACCCCTACACTGACCATAGTCAGCAGTCATTTGATGAATGAATGAACCAGATGAACATAAACTGTGTGAATCACATGGCGAAATGCTGAGCTGAACACAAAGACAGGAAGTGATGAGGGTTAGCATAGCCTAGCTTGGCTCACTCCAAAGTGAAATAAGAATTTACAGATTTTGACAGCTGAGAGATTCCAAAGCAGTTTATTCAAATCATCCAGTTGGAGGGTTTTGTTGTGTTTTTGTTTTTCCCTGGAAAGTGTAATTTCCACTTCTGTTGGAGCTCAGCTAGCAGTTTGCCAACATTTTGTGTCTTAATGTTAGTCATAACTATAAGTTAACATCCACTGCCAGTCTGTCTGCTACAACCCCAATTCCACTGAAGTTGGGACGTTGTGTAAAATGTAAATAAAAACAGAATACAATGATTTTCCTCTTCAACCTATATTCAATTGAATACACCACAAAGACAAGATATTTAAAATGTTCAAACTGATAAACTTTATTGTTTTTTGTGCAAATATTTGCTCATTTTGAAATGGATGCTGCAACAGTTTCTAAAAAGCTGGTACAGTGGTATGTTTCCCACTGTGTTACAGCACCTTTCTTCTAACAACACTCATAAGCGTTGGGAACTGAGGACACTAATTGTTGAAGCTTTGTAGGTGGAATTCTTTCCCATTCTTGTTTGATGTACGACTTCAGTTGTTCAACAGTCCGGGGTCTCTGTTGTCATAATTTGCGCTTCATAATGCGCCACACATTTTCAATGGGTGACAGGTCTGGACTGCAGGCAGGACAGTCTAGTACCCGCACTCTTTTACTACGAAGCCATGCTGTTGTAATACGTGCAGAATGTGTCTTGGCATTGTCTTGCTGAAATAAGCAGGGACGTCCCTGAAAAAGACGTTGCTTGGATGGCAGCATGTGTTGCTCCAAAACCTGGATGTACCTTTCAGCATTGATGGTGCCATCACAGATGTGTAAGTTGTCCATGCCATGGGCACTAACATGCCCCCATACCATCACAGATGTGTAAGTTGTCCATGCCATGGGCACTAACACGCCCCATACCATCACAGATGTGTAAGTTGTCCATGCCATGGGCACTAACACGCCCCCATACCATCACAGATGTGTAAGTTGCCCATGCCATGGGCACTAACACGCCCCCATACCATCACAGATGTGTAAGTTGCCCATGCCATGGGCACTAACACGCCCCCATACCATCACAGATGCTGGCTTTTGAACTTTGTGCTGGTAACAATCTGGATGGTCTTTTTCCTCTTGTGTCCAGAGGACACGACATCCCTGATTTCCAAAAACAATTTGAAATGTGGACTCATCAGACCACAGCACACTTTTCCACTTTGTGTCTGTCCATTTCAAATGAGCTCGGGCCCACAGAAGGTGGCGGCATTTCTGGATGTTGTTGATGTTTGGCTTTTGCTTTGCATGGTAGAGTTTTAACTTGCACTTGTAGATGTAGCGACTTTCCCAACTTTTTTGAAACGTGTTGCAGGCATCCATTTCAAAATGAGCAAATATTTGCACAAAAACAATATAGTTTATCAGTTTATCAATTGAGGTTGTAAAACAGGTTGTCAGTATGTCTGGTATTTCAATTAATCTCTCATGTGCAGAATTTTATTTTTCTGGTTTTGCATTATGGGAGAAGCGCAAGTTCCACTTTGTGCTAAGCTAGGCTAGCAGTGTTTTAAGGCGTCAGGTCTTTGTGCTAAGCTACGGCAGCTCAGTTGTCTTAGCACAGAGGTGTAACCTCAAGGCTATGTACGTCTTCAACCACATTTAAATTTTATCATTTTCTCATATGACTGTGAAGTGTGAATACAATGTGATAATTTCCCCAAAATGCCGTATTCTTTTCACATGGTGTTTCCAGCTGGGCGTGGCATCTGTATGGTCAGACGGTGGTAACAGTCAACAGGGAGCTGGGACACAACGTGTCTTCCTGACTGTTCAGCCTGTTTCCATGAGTCAGCAACTCTTCCACTGTTGTCCAATCGTCCAACAGCTTCCTGTTTCTCAGGCGGCTCAGCTTCCTCTGACTCAGCTCCAGAACAGTGTTGCATCTCCCATCTGCAAAAGCTCCGCCTCTTCGAGTGTCCGGACTTCTGTCTCCTACAGAGATTACTCCTCCTCCAGCACTGGCTACCGCCCTGGTGACTAAATCCCGCGGTGTTCCAGCTTTGGCCTGGTGTTGCTGCCTCTGTTCTCGGGCTAACATAAAGTGTTCCTTCCTCTCTGTTCGACTCCAGTACCGGCCCATCAGCATGTCCGTGTTAGTTTCTTCGTCTGTGCTCATTCCACTGCGTTCGTCTGCTAACTGTGATGCCCGGTCTCTCAAGAACTGGCTCCTGGAGATCCGTGAGGATGTGCTGGGTTTGGAGTTCGGATTAGGTTTTTGCTGTAGACTAGGGCTAATGTTGGAACTCCCGTCCATGTGTTCTTTCTTGGAATCCCATCCAGTAACAGAACCGGGACATGTGTGACCTTCCAGGGTACTGTACAGCCCTCCACCGCCCCCACCACCCTGCGCCTGACGGCTGGCTGGTTTGGGCCACGTGTCATTCACATCATCCGGCTGAGGCGGGTGACAGAGACTCTCGAAGTGCTGCCGCTCTCTTGCTCGCCTCTGCTCCAGCTCCTGGTGCCTTTCTTCTTGAATTTCTAACTCTCTCTCCAGCTCTTGTTCTTTTTGTCTTTCTTGTTCAATTTCCCTCTTCAGATCCCGGTCCCTTTCAGGCATCTGGATTCTTTCTTGGGAATGCCACCAGTCATGGTGAACGTGCTGCCCGTTAGCATTAGAACTGTTGTTATAGCACCGCTCATCGCTCTGGGTCCCAATGATGTGCTCCAGAGTTGAAGAGTGTTGATGGGGTGAAGTGGCCAGACCAGGTTGAGAGCCCATCATACCTACCATGAGTTCCCTTCTTCTGGGAACACCTGGTGGCACAGTGGCACCACAGTGGTGCAGAGTTGCTGCACAGTAGGAGGGTGAAGCTGGATGGCTGGCCCGGCGGCGGTATTCCTGCGCTGGAGGACGATGGTGAAGTGTTCGGCTTCTCCTCAGTATTCCCATTGAGGCAGAGCTCTGTGACTGCAGCTGCTGTATCGGCACTAGTGGCCTCCGGTGGCTGGATGGAGTGCTGCAGGTGGAGAGGATTGGGCCTGTTATTCGTGGGACTGGAGTATGACTCTGGGAGGGGTTGAAAAGGGCTCCACTGCTGGAACTGTGACGGTTCAGACAGGGCTGTTCGCTTTTATGGAACTGGACCGATGATACCCTAGAAATACAAACAAATTCAAGTCAGCCAGACAAACAGCCTACAGGAGCATTTATTCAGAAAATATGCAGAGTTCACACAGCACAGGGAGACCTCTGGAGGATGTTTCGATTTGAAAAACTATAATGTTTCCCGTCAGTCTCAGCTAAAACGTACCATCATTACCAACAACAGCTGGTAGATAATGTACCTGATGGCAAGGTACTCAAGGCTGATACAGTGTTTAAATAACTGATTTATAAATCCAGTGATCTCATGACTCCATAAACTCATCTCAGATGTCCACGGGTCAGAGTTAGGGTTAGGACCTGGAGATGTGAAGGTCAGTGCTGAGGTAAGTAGATGTCTCTGTAAGTTCAACATGTGATAAAAGTTGAGACCTAAAAACCCCATAAAATCAGCCAGAGTTCAGCTGGAGGAAACTGAAGCAGAAATGTTTTGGTGTGGCAATTAGATGAAAAGTAGAGAAAATTCTGGTGAATGAGTTCTTAGAAGATGGTGGGAGAGTGTGCGAGGAACCTGTACTGGGCGTGCCGTTTGGTCCAAAAAATGTAGGCAAGGAGACTAGGTAATGGTGTGAGGAGATGGAAACCGAAACAGAAGAAGGAAGCAAGTCAGAATGTGAAAAATACTTTAGGAGCAGCTTTAGGAGGAGGCACACAAGGAGGCACAAAGGAAATAGTTAAAGGGACAAAGCTGGGCTTCTGCCAGTTGGCCCATTTGCCGTGTTTTTGAGTTCTTGATTGATTCTGTGTTTTGTATTTTGTTGTTTTTCTGTTTTCCTGTGGGTGTCTCCTCGTGTCTGTCACGTGTGCCCTGGTCCTTGCTGCCTGTATGTGGGTGTGTCTCCTCATGTCCGTCATGTGTGCCCTGGTCCTTGCTGCCTGTATGTGGGTGTGTCTCCTCGTGTCCATCATGTGTGCCCTGGTCCTTGCTGTCTGTATGTGGGTGTGTCTCCTGATGCCTGTCACATGTGCCCTGGTCCTCACTGCCTGTATGTGGGTGTGTCTCCTCATGTCCGTCACGTGTGTCCTGGTCCTTGCTGCCTGTATATGGGTGTGTCTCCTGATGTCTGTCATGTGTGCCCTGGTCCTTGCTGTCTGTATGTGGGTGTGTCTCCTGATGCCTGTCACGTGTGCCCTGGTCCTCACTGCCTGTATGTGGATGTGTCTCCTCGTGTCCGTCATGTGTGCCCTGGTCCTTGCTGCCTGTGTATGGGTGTGTCTCTTCATGTCTATCACGTGTGCCCTGGTCTGAAATTGTCAGAGCAGGCCCGACCACTATACTTGAATGGTGTCATCAGGGAGCCGCAAGGTCCCGCACCTGTGGATGCCAACATGGTGGGGCTTTCTTCCCCCGCCTTTGAGGACATTGTTGCACGGGCCGGTCACCCCCATCCCTGGGATGGTGGAGAACTCCGATGGGGCATGCAGCTACCCTGCTGACTCTAGTAGGAACTCCTGGGGGGCCATTTAGTCACACTTCTGCCTCTGCCATAGGCTCTTGCTGGCTGAAGGGCTAGCCTCTTGTCCCAGTGATGGACTCTTGCCGGCTGAAGGGTTGGCCTCTTGTCCAGTGATGGGCTCCTGTTGGCTGAAGGGTCAGCCTCTCTTCTCAACAATGGACTCTTGCTAGCCGCAGGGCCGGTCTCTCATCTCAGTGATGGAGTCCTACTGGCCCTTTTCTGCACATGTCCAAACCATCTCAATCTCGCTTCTCTGACTTTATCTCCAAACTGTCCTACCTGAGCTGTCCCTTTGACCTGTTTATTCCAAATCCTGTCCATTCTCATCACTCCCAAAGAGAATTTCAGCCTCTTCAGCTCTGCCTCCTGTCTTTTTATTTGCTCCACCATCTCCAAAACCCCTATTCTGTGATCGCCCACAATCCAAAAAAATTGCAAAAACAAGATGAAGCGGTTTCCTCCGGCTTGCCTTTTAACAGGTTGGCTCATAAAATACAGACCTGGCAAACCACCTGAAAACAAGAGTAAGGAGCTGCACCCTTAGCTGGAACTGCTGCACCCTTAGCTGGAACTCCTGCCACCTTTCTCCACCCACTCCACCCTAACCTTAACCCTGCCTGCACTCTCTTCTTCACCTCTCTATCACACTCTCATTACTTTAGACATTTGATGACAAGTATTTAAACTCAACTCACTTTCACCACTTCTACTCCTTGTAACGACACTATTCCACTGGGCTCACTCTCATTCACACACATGGACTTAGTCTTGCTCCTACTGACTTTTATTTCCCTGCTTTCCAGAGCATATCTCCATGTCTCCAGTCTCAACCTGCTCTTCACTCTCACTGCAGAGCACAATGTCATCAGCAAACATCGTAGTTCATGGAGACTCCTGTCTGATGTCATCAGTCAATGTCTGGTGAAACAAGAAGTCCTCAATGGCAGATCAGGTGGAGGAAGTGATGGCTTGTAACAAGATGGCTGTGAAGGCAGATGAATGCTGCAGCAGGTCCTCAGACCCTGACAGTCTGGGATTTCCCAGCGATCAGACCAGGCTAAGGATCTGTCAAGGGCCATGTGTTTCTTGGCATGCAAGGACATTCCCACATTAAACAAACACGTGCACAGGGGTCTCTAGATCGACCCTGCCAGAGGGAATTTTTCCTTACCACTGTCTCCTGTGTGCTTACTTTAAAGGTTGGTAAGGTTGGACCTTACTCGTGTGACGTGCCTTGAGGCAGCTTTGTTGTGATTTGGTGCTGTACAAATAAAATAAATTGAATTGAATTGAATTGATCTGATATAGATATCTCCTCCAGGAATCGATCAAGAGACAATCTTCCTTGCACTGAGGATTGCCACAAGATGATCTTCCTTTTTTTATTTTTAATTGTTCTCTGTTGGATTAATTTTTAGAAACACTTTGTGAAAATTGTTGTAAAATGATACACAAGTAAGATTGTTATTATAGTAATACTAGAATTATTTGTTAGTGCTTAAGTGCACTTGCTTCAGTGCAGAAGTTCCCAGTTCAACCCCCACCCCTGCTCCAGAATAGTCCTTTCTTACTTAAAAAGGCCGTGGGATGGGTGGTCCAGCATAGGTCCAGTGCCATCTTCCATCTGCATGTGCTGACACTGCGGCTGCATGGTCAGGGTCTCAGGAATAGCTTCCAGCAGCTCACGGTGGCTCTTGGGGCAAGCTGTCACGTCTCTCTCGTCTCTCCATGACTCACCCTGATGTTGCATCCTGGCATTGTACAGGCGCATTCGCTTTTCCAGCAACCGCTGGAAGTGCCGGAACTCACCGGCACTCACACTGTAGAAACCCGAGTCGCTGAGCTCAGAGGAGATGAAAGACTCAGAGGAGGGGGAGCCCGCCTCCAAAGCCTCCACAACCTGCTGGTGCAAAAGACATATGTGATGGCGCTCTTCCAGGCCTCCCTCCTCTGTTTCTAGGCCAGAGAGATCTCCCTGGTGAAGGGAGCCATTCCGTCCATCCCAAACCACTGTCGAGCTCATGGTGCAGAGGCATTAAGCCAGAGCCTTCTCCAGTATAAAGTCCTCATCATCAGTCTGCAAGCAGAATGAACACAATCAAAGGTACAACATCTGAGCAATCCACATACAGTACTCTGATGAGTTGGAAAGACCAGGTGGGTGGACCGAAGTAGTTGGTGTCCATCTCAAAACAAAAGGGTTAGGTCATATCTAGGAATCTACACTGGTGACAAATCAACAGTCCCCCCCCCCCCCCCCCCGCCCACAATGTAGCCATCTATCTGCCACAACCAGGAGACATGTGGGTGTTTCTTTAGTGAGTAGAGTGAGTGCGGAACCAGAAGATGATGCTGGATGTGTACTGACTCTTAACAATTGCGGTATCACCTGTTGCATCCTTTCAGATGGACCTCACCCACAAATTCCCTCATGACTGGAAGTACAGAGACCTGTCTCCTGGAGTACTTTATCAGGTAAAATTATTCATGGACTAGCCCCTTCCAACTTGGCTGACCTACAGTGGGGCCAAAAAGTATTTAGGTAGCACCTGATTGTGCAAGTTCTCCTACTTAGAAAGATGAGAGATGTCTGTAATTTTCAACATAGGTACACTTCAACTATGAGAGACAAAATGAGAAAAAAAAAAATCCAGGAAATCACATTGTAGAATTATTAAAGAATTTATTTGTAAATTATGGTGGAAAATAAGTATTTGTTCACCCACAAACAAGCAAGATTTCTGGCTCTCACTGACCTGTAACAACTTCTTTAAGAAGCTCTTCTGTCCTCCACCTGTTACCTGTATTAATGGCACCTGTTGGAACTTGTTATCTGTATAAAAGACACCTGTCCACAGCCTCAAATAGTCAGACTCCAAACTCAACCATGGCCAAGACCAAAGAGCTGTCGAAGGACACCAGGAAGAACATTGTAGATGTGCACCAGGCTGGGAAGAGTGAATCTACAATAGTCAAGCAGGTTGGTGTGAATAAATCAACTGTGGGAGCAATTGTAAGAAAATGGAAGACATACAAGACCATTGATAATCTCCCTCAATCTGGGGCTCCACGCAAGATCTCATCCCGTGGGGTCATATGATCATGAGAACGGTGAACACAAATCCCAGAACTACACGGAGGGACCTGATGAATGACCTGCAGAGAGCTGGGACCAAAGTAACAAAGGCTACACATGACGCAGAGAGGGACTCAAATCCTGCAGTGCCAGGCGTGTCCCCCTGCTTAAGACAGTACATGTCCAGGCCTGTCTGAAGTTTGCCAGAGAGCATTTGGATGATCCAGAAGAGGATTGGGAGAATATCATGTGGTCCAATGAAACCAAAATAGAACTTTTTAGTGAAAACTCAACTAGTCATGTTGGAGGAAGAAGAATGCTGTGTTGCATTCCAAGAACACCATATCTACTGTGAAGCATGGGGTGGAAACATCATGCTTTGGGGCTGTTTTTCCTGCAAAGGGGACAGGACGACTGATCCGTGTTAAGGGAAGAATGAACGGGGCCATGTGTCATGAGATTTTAAGCCAAAACCTCTTTCCATCAGTGAGAGCATTGAAAATGCAACGTGGCTGGGTCTTCCAGCATGACAATGATCCCAAACACACCACTCAGGCAACGAAGGAGTGGCTCTGTAAAAAGCATTTCAAGGTCCTGGAGTGGCCAAGCCAGTCTCCAGACCTCAACCCTATAGAAAATTTGTGGAGGGAGTTGAAAGTCCATGTTGCCCAGCGACAGGTCCAAAACATCACTGCTCTAGAGGAGATCTGCATGGAGGAATGGGCCAAAATACCAGCTACAGTGTGTGCAAACCTGATGAAGACTTACAGGAAACGTTTGACCTCTGTCATTGCCAACAAAGATTATGTTACAAAGTATTGAATTGAACTTTTGTTATTGACCAAATACTTGTGTATTTTCCACCATAATTTACAAATAAAATCTTTAAAAATCCTACAATGTGATTTCCTGGATTTTTTTTCTCATTTTGTCTCTCATTGTTGAAGTGTACCTATGATGAAAATTACAGACCTCTCTCATGTTCTAAGTAGGAGACATTTCACAATCAGGGACTGACTAAATACTTTTCAGCCCCACTGTACATAAACCCTACGTACCGACCTGGGCTCTGCGTTCTCATGGTGCAGGACTACTTAGTGTCCCAAGGGTCAATAAAAAGTCTGTGGTCACACAGCTTTCTCTTATCATGCGACTGTTCTGTGGAATGATCTTCCTGCGTCAATAAAACAGTCAGATTCTGTGGAGACTTTCAAGTCCAGACTTAAGACGCACTTATTTTCCCTTTCATATGGCTAGCATACTGGTATAGTGTGTTACTATGCTTTTTACTCTTTTAAATTCATTTTATTAGTAAACGGAGCATGCCACGGCCTCAACTTTACCTAAAGTCTGGGTCTTTTGGTGACGCTTCGGGCTAGTGGCCGGCGATCACCTTAGTATTTCTTCTGTTTTTCTTGTTGTTTAATGCTGACAAATTATACTGCATTTGTTGTCTTTCTGATGCCTGATTCTGTTTTTTTTTTCTCTCTCTCTGTTTGAGGTGCAGCTCCATCCAGAGGGTGTGGTGTCTACATCTGCATCCCTCCCGTCTTATACACCAGCATGGACTCCCAAAATTTCCTGTGTATTTGTATTGTAAATTGTGTCTGTATCATGGCCCAAGCAGAGGGTCACCCCTTTGAGTCTGGTCAGCTTGAGAGTTCTTCATCAGAGGGAGTTTTTTTCTAACCACTGTCGCCTGTGTTCTTGCTCTGGAGGTTAGTAAGGTTAGACCTTACTTGTGTGAAGCACCTTGAGGCAACTTTGTTGTGACTTGGCACTATATAAATGAAAATAATTTGAAATTAAATTGAAATTGTAAGTTAAAAACTGTTCAATCTGCCACAAACTGAAAACTTGTTATTCTGTATGCTGCCATGTGCTTTGGTGCAGATGAGAAGTGAGTGAGCTGTCTTTTTCTTCTGAGGTTAGAGAATGTGATTTGTATGTTCAATGCATTTTTGTATCACAGGGCGGGTCCTTACACAACTTAACAGTAACCCCTGTAAAAATTGAGTCACCCCCCCCAACCACCAAATCCCACCTCATATAAAAAAAAAGGTGATCATGATCCCAGAGGGGCAGCTCTTGACAGCATCAAAATTTAAAAGCTCTCTAATCATGTCAGGTTCCTCAGTGCTGAGGACACACCCACCTCCATAATGCATCATAAAGACATTCAGCCATCACTGAGGTGAGGGTTAGTCTGCCAGCAGATGGATTGCGTGTTACCTGACTGTGGCAGCCGCTGGGTTCTTCTAAGCTGCCATTGCAGCACCCCATCAGGCAGCTGCGTCCCTTCGGCTGATGACTCATCAGTTCTGGATGCTGAGGAGGTTTGAAAGACAGAATAAAAGAACGACACATAATCGTGTCATCGTGTTACTGCTTCCATTCAGTGTGATCTCACAGGCTGTTTACATATCAGTTAACAGAATGGATTTTTATCCAACAGAAGGATGTGGCGACTGTGATTGCAAGTATCAAGGTCAGTGTTAAGGTTAGAGCCATAATCAGGTTTTGGATCAGGGTTAAGGTCAGGCTAAGGGTCAGGGTCCAAATTAGGGTTAAGATCAGTATAAGGGTCAGGGTTATGAAGCAGAAAATACAACCCCAATTCCAATGATGTTGGGGCATTGCGTAAAATGTAAATAAAAACAGAGCACGATTTGCAAATCCTCTTCAACCTATATTCAATTGAATACACCACAAAGACAAGATATTTAATGTTCAAACTGATAAACAAATATTTGCTCATTTTGAAATGGATGCCTGCAACACGTTTCAAAAAAGTTGGGACGGGGCAACAAAACACTGGGCAAGTTGATGAATCCTCAAAGAACACCTGTTTGGAAACAGGTGAGTGTCATGAATGGGTATAAAAGGAGCATCCCTAAAAGTCTCAGCCATTCACAAGCAAAGATGGGGTGAGGATCACCACTTTGTGAACAACTGCGTGAAAAAATAGTCCAACAGTTTAAGAACAATGTTTCTCAGCCTTCAATTGCAAGGAATGTAGGGATTCCATCATCTACAGTCCATAATATAATCAGAAGATTCAGAGAATC
This sequence comes from Thalassophryne amazonica, assembly GCF_902500255.1. NCBI lineage: Eukaryota > Metazoa > Chordata > Actinopteri > Batrachoidiformes > Batrachoididae > Thalassophryne > Thalassophryne amazonica. The sequence goes on along the minus strand of NW_022986257.1, from coordinate 22,472 downwards.
TGGAGAACTTCCTACACGTAAGCGGCAAGGCCAAAAACCAACATTGAATGCCCGTGACCTTTGATCCCTCAGGCGGCACTGCATTAAAAACTACCATCATTGTGTAAAGGATCTTACTGCGTGGGCTCAGGAACACTTCAGAAAACCATTGTCAGTTAACACAGTTCGTCGCTACATCTACAAGTGTAAGTTAAAACTCTACCATGCAAAGTGAAAGTCATACATCAACAACATCCAAAAATGCCGCAGCCTTCTCTCGGCCTGAGCTCATTTGAAATGGACAGACACAAAATGGAAAAGTGTGCTGTGGTCTGATGAGTCCATATTTCAAATTGTTTTTGGAAATCATGGACGTCATGTCCTCTTTACAAAAGAGGAAAAAGACCATCCAGACTGTTAGCAGCGCAACATACAAAAGCCAGCATCTGTGATGGTATGGGGGTGTGTTAGTGCCCATGGCATGGACAACTTACACATCTGTGATGGCACCATCAATGCTGAAAGTACATCCGGGTTTTGGAGCAACACATGCTGCCATCCAAGCAACGTCTTTTTCAGGGACGTCCCTGCTTATTTCAGCAAGACAATGCCAAGCCACATTCTGCACGTGTTACAACAGTGTGGCTTCGTAGTAAAAGAGTGCAGGTACTAGACTGGCCTGCCTGCAGTCCAGACCTGTCGCCCATTGAAAATGTGTGGCACATTATGAAGCCCAAAATACGACAACGGAGACCCCGGACTGTTGAACAACTGAAGTCGTACATCAAGCAAGAATGAGAAAGAATTCCACCTACAAAGCTTCAACAATTAGTGTCCTCAGTTCCCAAACGCTTACTGAGTGTTGTTAGAAGGAAAAGTGATGTAACACAGTGGGAAACATACCACTGTACCAGCTTTTTTGAAACATGTTGCAGGCATCCATTTCAAAATGAGCAAATATTTGCACAAAAACATTAAAGTTTATCAGTTTGAACATTAAATATCTTGTCTTTGTGGTGTATTCAGTTGAATATGTTGGGAGAGGGTCGTAACACGGACCCGCAACAGGGGGCGCAAATGAACGGACAATGGATAAGACAAAGAGTAACAATTCAATGTTGTGAATCGCACAACTAAATACAAATACAGATAATGCCAATTGTACACAAGGTGACGTGCGGGCAGGCTCGAAGAATATAGGTTGAAGAGGATTTGAAAATCATTGTATTCTGTTTTTATTTACATTTTATACAACATCCAAACTTCATTGGAATTGGGGTTGTAATCTGTTCCAGCAGCATCACATGCAGTATTGCCAGGTTAGGGTTCATGTTGCCAGGTTCCAAATGCCAGACATTTGTACGAAGATGCTCCACTGAACCTGGTTGTATGTGTTCTACATGAGACTGTGGGTCAGGTTATGTGTATCTGTCAACAAAGATCTGGGGTCAAACACTTTGTCCATAAAACAAGATGAAGTGAATTTAACTCAAATCCATGATTTCTTGGATAGTCACATGACTGAAAAGCCACAGAAAGCCGTCTGAATCTAACGAATGGTGGAAGAGCTGAGCATGTCACAACATGTCCTGTGAGGCTTCAACACAAAGGCGCTTTTGCTGCACCATCAGCTTTGTGCCGATGAATTTCGCCGCCGCTCTTTTCATGGCCAAATCTTCTGTCACAGTGGAATGTGCCAAAAAAGTGCTGATGTCCACCTCTTCCACAATTTCTCGGATAGTCACATGACGGTCCCACATCACCACAGCGTTCACTTTGGAAATGATCTGGTCATTTCAACATGTTGATGGCAGACCGGAGCGTGGCTCGCTCTCCACCGTTGTGCAGCCGTCTTTAAACCGGTTGTACCGCTCCTTAATCTGTGTGATGCCCACAGAATCATCACCGAAAGCTGTCTGAATAATCCGAATGGTTTCCACCTGGCTGTCGCCCAGTTTCTGGCAAAATTTGATGCAGCGCTGCTCCAGGCGTTCCGCCATTTTCCTTGCAAAGAAAAAATGACGAGAGACTCCACCCATCCTCACACAAAGGCTGCTTACAAGCAAATGACGCAACCGACAGGCTTGAAAAAATTCACGCATGTGCACGTAGGTTCAAGGTTTGCTCATGCAAGCACACGTGATTCAAATCCATCAGGTTTTTGAAAAAAATAAAAAGGTCGGATACTTTTCTAACAGACCTTGTATATATGTCAGCCAATTAATGTTTGTCAGTGATGTTATTGTTTGTATTGTTCTAATCTTTATTTATTTTTAAATGGCTCTTAATTTTTTGGTCCCCCTCCCCATGATATCAAAAATGGTACCAAGCATTTTCCTGGGTTTTGGCATCTAGTTTCAGATTCTAGTATTGTGACTACTCGAGTGGCCCGCAGTCTAATCCTGTCAACACGTCCATGAACTTACCACTCATCATTATCTATGCAATCAGTCTTGGCTGCATGTTGCATTTTTTTGCAGTTTGATTGGTCAGCGGTGGCTAAGTACGCGATAATGGATTAATGTTAGCTAACGCCTCATTGCACATTGTATAAGCAGCAGCAGCGTCACCTGGTGGCTGATATCGACGGTGTCCAGTGGAGCACTGGGCAGGTAGCTGAACCTTCCTGCGTCACAGTGATCTTGCGGCAGAGACAGATGACTGTAGTAGCGTCTGCGAAGGAAGGACGGAAGTTAACCATTTTTAGACACGTCACAGACTAATCTGGTTTTCTTTTTTCCTGAAGAGCTTCTTATTACTACAAAAAAAAAAAAAAACCTGAAATAAACACAAGTCAAATACAGTCGCATTGGTTTCTGGTTTAGCCCAGTAGGGGGCGGTATTATACTGACTGTCCATGACCTTGCTAAGTTGCTTCTTCATCTGTGGCATTTAATGACATAATGTTTCATTTCTGCCTCTCACTAAGTTACTTTGCCGACTTGCAAAATATAAATTGCACCTGTCCTGGTAGGAGGGGCTGGAGGCATTAAGTCCCGCCTCCCTCTGTGGGTGTGGCAGGTTGAGGTGCTGCAGGCTGAGGGGGAGGACCTCCCAGGTTTCTCTGTCCACTTTGGCGCTGCAATCCTGTAGACCACGCCCCCTCTGACTCTTAACCTGCATGGTGATTGGATACTGACTGGCGGCCAGGATGCGCAGTGCGTCATGCTGGCTTAGGTGTGCTTGACTCCGCCCAGGCACCTGGAATGAGCAGACAGAAGCAGAGAAAGTCTGTCAGTTTAAAGATTTGTAAATAATTTCTGACTCAAGATTTCAAAATGGTTTTGACTGAATTTGTTCCTGCTTTCAGTAAGACATGAAGGAGGAGATCATAAACACAGAGTCTGTTCATGGTGACAGATGGTGATGACCTTTGTGTGATGCCTTGGGATGACTTGCGTTGACTTTTGGTGTTCATGTTTGTGAGCTCAGGCACCAGCCTGTTATTAAAGAAGGAGGAACTATGGTGGGTTTGTGAAGGTAAGACCCCATCACATGAGAGGCCGAATGCCATCCAAATGAAAATTCGACCTACAACCCCAATTCCAGTGAAGTTGGGACATTGTGTGAAATGTAAATAAAAACAGAATCCAATGATTTTCAAACCCTCTTCAACCTATATTCAGTTGAATACACCACAAAGACAAGATATTTAAAATGTTCAAACTGATAAACTTTATTGTTTTTGTGCAAATATTTGCTCATTTTGAAATGGATGCTGCAACATGTTTCAAAAAGTGGGACAGTGGTATGTTTAAAATCAAATCAATTTAATTTAATTTATATAGCGCCAAATCACAGCAAACAGTTGCCCCAAGGCAAAAGCCATACAATAATCACAGAAAAACCCCAACGGTCAAAACGACCCCCCGTGAGCAAGCACTTGGCTACAGTGGGAAGGAAAAACTCCCTTTTAACAGGAAGAAACCTCCAGCAGAACCAGGCTCAGGGAGGGGCAGTCTTCTGCTGGGACTGGTTGGGGCTGAGGGAGAGAACCAGGAAAAAGACATGCTGTGGAGGGAGCAGAGATCAATCACTAATGATTAAATGCAGAGTGGTGCATACAGAGCAAAAAGAGAAAGAAACAGTGCATCATGGGAACCCCCCAGCAGTCTACGTCTATAGCAGCATAACTAAGGGATGGTTCAGGGTCACCTGATCCAGCCCTAACTATAAGCTTTAGCAAAAAGGAAAGTTTTAAGCCTAATCTTAAAAGTAGAGAGGGTGTCTGTCTCCCTGATCTGAATTGGGAGCTGGTTCCACAGGAATAGTGCAGTTACAAGGAGTAGAAGTGGTGAAAGTAGATGAGTTTAAATATTTGGGGTCAACTGTTCAAAGTAATGGAGAGTGTGATAGAGAGGTGAAGAAGAGAGTGCAGACAGGGTGGAGTGGGTGGAGAAAGGTGGCAGGAGTGATTTGTGACAGAAGAATATCAGCAAGAGTGAAGGAGAAAGTTTACAAAACAGTAGTGAGACCAGCTATGTTGTATGGTTTAGAGACAGTGGCACTAACAAAAAGACAGGAGGCAGAGCTGGAGGTGGCAGAGCTGAAGATGTTGAGATTCTCTTTGGGAGTGACAAGAATGGACAAGATTAGGAATGAACATATCAGAGGGACAGCTCAGATGGGACAGTTTTGAGACAAAGTCAGAGAGACAAGACTGAGATGGTTTGGACATGTGCAGAGGGACCCAGGGTATATAGGGAGAAGGATGCTGAGGAGAAGAGGGAGGATAAAGAGGAGGTTTATGGATGTGCTGAGGGAGGACATGCAGGTGGTTGGTGTGACAGAGGAAGATACAGAGGACAGGGTGAGATGGAAATGATTGATCTGCCGTGATGACCCCTAACGGGAACAGCCGAAAGACGAAGAAGAAGAAGTCTGAACTGTTCACATGAGGACAGTAGCTTTCAACTGTTCAAGAAGAAGAAGGACAGCCTTTATTGTCATTGTACATACATACAGCAAAACATCATGTAACCTCCTAATTACAGTTAGACACAATCTAACCAGTAGGGGCAGTGTGCAGCCACAGCCCAGGCAGAGAAAGGAGCAGACCCTAAATAAGCAGATTTCTGATTCTGGGAGGAAACCCACACAGACACGGGGAGAACATGCAAACTCCACACAGAAAGGCCGGGAAGTGATCCCATGAACGTTTTGCTGTGTGGCACCAGTGCTAACCACTAAGCCACCGTTAGCATTACTGTTCGTGAAACGAATGCCGTTGGTTCCGGCCAACGGATTGCGCTCTCTCTCGTTTTGAGGTATGACTGCTGAGACCAGGCCATCGGCTCGGGGAGTCTGGAGCCGCACACTGAACAATGAATGGGGTTCTACCCTCACCATGCACATGACAATGAGAAATGGGGCAACACAGAATCTCATCATCAAGCAGGAGTGAAGACTTTGGACTTCTTTGAGCTGACCTGATGTGGGTTTTTATTGCCATTTTATCTGACTGTGCTGTTTGGACCCTGTTCATGTTTTGGGTGTTATTTATTTTTGTATTCTTATCTCTGTTATTTGGTAGTTTGGTTGAAGCAGTGGGTCATCCCTCTGAGTTTGGTCTGCTTGAGGTTTCTTCCTCTTTATCATCAGAGGGAGTTTTCCTTACCACTGTCTCCTGTGTTCTTGCTCCGAGGGGTTGGTTGGGTTCGACCTTACTCACGTGAAGCACCTTGGATCACCTTTGTTGGGATTTGCAGCTATATAAATGAAATACATTTATTTTATTTGTATGGCTACAAATCACAGCAATGTTTGTTCAGACCACATCAGTGACCCCACAGAGGATAAATATTTGAGTCTCACAAGTCCAGCCAGAAGAGACATATGGAAGTAGACAGCGAAGGCAACACAGTTTAAAATGCACTGTAAGACCACGAGAGGTCAACGGCTGGGCTACAGCAGAGAACCTCAGTCTAATAAACAGGCAGCGGTGGAACTAAAATGTTTTATTCTACAAAAACAGAAACAGATTTCAAGTCACTTGGGTCATTTGCCCAAACACAGGGTCCCAAAATCATGTTAAGAAATCCCAGAGATAAAAAAAAAGTCTTGACAAAAAGGTTAAACATGAAGTGTCTCTTCCTCCTTTGAAGTGTTTGGAGAATGGCACTACTTTACGGTTGTCTGAGGTCTTTTCCTCTCCTTTGTGTCCTCTCTCAGGGCTGGTAGGGTCATACTTGACCATGGTTCTCAAACCCTGCTCCTGCTGAGCACCCGATTATTTAACTGTGGTGTTTCCCGGCTCTTAATTGGCTAAGCACACCCGACTGAGATAATTAGCTGTAGATGGCATAGGAGAGGTGCAAACCATGCAAGGCAGTTACTGTCCGGAGCAGAGATCCCTGGTCGTGGTTCACAGACATACACCAAAATCTCTCTTCTCTGAGATCCCTGGTCCTGTCCCCTTACCACACTTCATTTCAATGCATCAGTGACCCACATCAGTCTGTGGGTGTTTCAGGCACCATCCACACAGAATCGGCATCTTCAGAGCCTGAAAACACTACTTTTTGAAAAAGGGTCCCAGAGTGGCTATATGAGTGAAACGCAAGATTTGTGTGGACAGCCTACACTGAACTTTTCTGAAACAGTGATGTCATAGCCCTGTCTCGCTAACCTCAGCCGCTCATAATGTTGTTGTTGTTAGGGTAATTTAACTTTTTTTTGTCATGGTTGATCATTAATGGGATTTATTTTTCTTCCTAGGAGAGCACTGAAGAGACAGCGGGTGTCTGTGGTGAATGCTGATCATGAGTAAATGGAGTGCTGTGACACTGATAAAATAATTGTAGAAAGGACTTTCAGCTTTTGAAATAAGTTATTTTTCTTCTTGTTGGTGGGACAAAGCATGGCTTCCTCCGCCTCAGCTGAGAAATGCCCCTGGAGCAGACAAACACTGAGGGACTTCTTTATTTATTCAAAAGCAATTTCCACGATAAGGAATTAAAGTATTTCCAGAAACTGTCTTCCAAAACAAGGGCGTCTTATGTAGACAACAGTTTTCAGCTGTGATGATGAGCCTGGCTGAAAGGACAGAACAGGTCAGTTTAAAATACTTTTTTTTTAAATTCTGTGTGCTACTTTGTAAAGTTCTAGCTTCAGCTGCTACACTGATTAGCTCCTAAGACTAGTTATTCACCCTATTGAGATATGCTTTCTTCCACCTACGAAATATAGTGAAGATTCGTCCCATCCTGTCTATGGCTGATGCTGAGACCCTGATCCATGTGTTTGTCTCTTCTAGTTTGGACTACTGCAATGTTCTATTTTCTGGTTTACCGCAGTCCAGCATTAGGGGTCTCCAGTTGGTTCAAAATGCTGCAGCCAGACCTTTGACACGAAGCAGAAAGTTTGACCACATTACACCCATTTTGGTGTCTCTTCACTGGCTTCCTGTCCCAGTGAGATCAGATTTTAAGGTTCTGCTACTAATCTATAAAATTGTTCACGGACTGGCACTTCCCTACCTAGCTGACCTAATTAAACCTTATGTACCGGCCTGGGCTCTGCGTTCTCAGGGAGCAGGACTACTTTGTGCCCCTAGGGTGAATATAAAGTCTGTGGGTCACAGAGCTTTCTCTTATCGTGCCCCTGTTCTGTGGAATGATCTCCCTGCATCAATAAAACAGATTCTGTGGAGACTTTCAAGTCCAGACTTAAGATGCACTTATTTTCCCTTTCATATGGCTAGCATACTGACATAGTGTGTTACTATGCTTTTTGCTCTTTTAAATTCAATTTATTAGTAAATGCAGCGTGCCTCGGCCTCAACTTTATCTAAAGTCTGGGTCTTTTATCTTATGGCTAGCTTAGGGCTAGGGCCACTAGCCCTAAACTAGCCCTAAGGCTAGGGCCACTAGCCCTACACTAGCCCTAAGGCTAGGGCTAGTGGCCCTAGCCTTAGGGCTAGGGCTAGTGGCCAGCGATCACTTTAGTATTTCTTCTGTTTTTCTTGTTGCTTAATGCTGACAAATTATACTGTATTTGTTGTCATTCTGATGCCTGATTCTGTTTCTTTTTTCTCTGTTTAAGGTGCAGCTCCATCCAGAGATGGGAGTGGTGTCTGTTCCTGAAACACTCCTGTCCTGTGCATCAGCAACATTTCCTGTATATTCATTTTGTGAATTGTTTTGTTATTTATGTCCGTAGCATGGTCCAAGCAGAGGGTCACCCCTTTGAGTCTGGTCTGCTTGAGGTTTCTTCTGCAGTACATCTTATGATTTTTACTGTGATGAATGATTCTGTGGTAGGTATTGTTTTGCAATACAACCCCAATTCCAATGAAGTTGGGACGTTGTGTAAAATGTAAATAAAAACAGAATCCAATGATTTTCAAATCCTCTTCAACCTATATTCAATTGAATACACCACAAAGACAAGATATTTAATGTTCAAACTGATAAACTTTAATGTTTTTGTGCAAATATTTGCTCATTTTGAAATGGATGCCTGCAACATGTTTCAAAAAAGCTGGTACAGTGGTATGTTTCCCACTGTGTTACATCACCTTCCTTCTAACAACACTCAGTAAGCGTTTGGGAACTGAGGACACTAATTGTTGAAGCTTTGTAGGTGGAATTCTTTCCCATTCTTGCTTGATGTACGACTTCAGTTGTTCAACAGTCCGGGGTCTCCGTTGTCGTATTTTGTGCTTCATAATGCGCCACACATTTTCAGTGGTGACAGGTCTGGACTGCAGGCAGGCCAGTCTAGTACCCGCACTATTTTACTACGAAGCCACGCTGTTGTAACACGTCCAGAATGTGGCTTGGCATTGTCTTGCTGAAATAAGCAGGGACGTCCCTGAAAAAGACGTTGCTTGGATGGCAGCATGTGTTGCTCCAAAACCTGATGTACCTTTCAGCATTGATGGTGCCATCACAGATGTGTAAGTTGTCCATTGCCATGGCACTAACACGCCCCCATACCATCACAGATGTGTAAGTTGTCCATGCCATGGGCACTAACACGCCCCCATACCATCACAGATGTGTAAGTTGTCCATGCCATTGGGCACTAACACGCCCCATACCATCACAGATGTGTAAGTTGTCCATGCCATGGCACTACACACCCCCATACCATCACAGATGTGTAAGTTGTCCATGCCATGGGCACTAACACGCCCCCATACCATCACAGATGTGTAAGTTGTCCATGCCATGGGCACTAACACGCCCCCATACCATCACAGATGTGTAAGTTGTCCATGCCATGGGCACTAACACACCCCCATACCATCACAGATGTGTAAGTTGTCCATGCCATGGGCACTAACACGCCCCCATACCATCACAGATGTGTAAGTTGTCCATGCCATGGGCACTAACACCCCCCATACCATCACAGATGTGTAAGTTGTCCATGCCATGGGCACTAACACACCCCCATACCATCACAGATGTGTAAGTTGTCCATGCCCATGGGCACTAACACGCCCCCATACCATCACAGATGTTAAGGTTGTCCATGTCATGGGCACTAACACGCCCCCATACCATCACAGATGTGTAAGTTGTCCATGTCATGGGCACTAACACGCCCCCATACCATCACAGATGCTGCTTTTGAACTTGTGCTGGTAACAATCTGGATGGTCTTTTTCCTCTTTTGTCCAGAGGACATGATGTCCATGATTTCCAAAACAATTTGAAATGTGGACTCATCAGACCACAGCACACTTTGCCATTTGCGTCTGTCCATTTCAAATGAGCTCGGGCCGAAAGAAGGCTGCGGCATTTTTGGATGTTGTTGATGTTTGGCTTTCACTTTGCATGGTAGAGTTTTAACTTACACTTGTAGATGTAGCGACAAACTGTGTTAACTGACAATGGTTTTCTGAAGTGTTCCTGAGCCCTCGTGTAAGATCCTTTACACAGTGATATTGGTTTTAATGCAGTGCTGCCTGAGGGATCGAAGGTCATGGGCATTCAATGTTGGTTTTCAGCCTTGCCACTTATGTGTAGAAAGTTCTCCAGATTCTCTGAATCTTCTGATTATATTATGGACTGTAGATGATGGAATCCCTAAATTCCTTCACAAAGTGGTGATCCTCACCCCATCTTTGCTTGTGAATGGCTGAGCCTTTTCGGGATGCTCCTTTTATACCCATTCATGACACTCACCTGTTTCTAATTAGGTGTTCTTTGAGCATTCATCAACTTCCCCAGTCTTTTGTTGCCCCGTCCCAACTTTTTTGAAACGTGTTGCAGGCAACCATTTCAAAATGAGCAAACAATGAAGTTTATCAGTTTGAGCATTAAATATTTAGTTTAGTTTATTAGTTTATTTGAGGGACAGTGTACAACATCATTAAGCTAATCAGATGCATTGTACCACATTATAGCTATATAGCTAATTTACATCTGCAGTCCCTGGATACATCAAATAAAATATAAAATATAAAATAAATAATAATTTTTTTCATTGTATTCTATTTTTATTTTCATTTCACATAACGTCCCAACTTCATTGGAATTGGGGTTGTATAACAGACGTGATTTTTGCTCTGATGATTGAATCTGCAGTAAATAGACTGCATTTACATAGCGCTTTTCCATCTGCATCAGACACTCAAAGCGCTTTACAATTTTGCCTCACATTCACCCCGATGTCAGGGTGCTGCCATACAAGGTGCTCACCACACACCGGGAGCCCAATCTACCCTTAGTGATTTTCCAGTCAGGCCGGGATTTGCACCCATGATCTTCTGGACTCAAGCCCAACACCTTAACCACTAGACCATCACCTCCCCTGCAGTAGGTCTTCTTGTGATTTTTACTCTGATGATTGATTCTGCAGTAGGTCTTCTTGCGATTTTTGCTCTGATTGATTCTGCAGTAGGTCTTCTTGTGATTTTTGCTCTGATTGATTCTGCAGTAGGTCTTCTTGTGATTTTTGCTCTGATTGATTCTGCAGTAGGTCTTCTTGCGATTTTTGCTCTGATTGATTCTGCAGTAGGTCTTCTTGTGATATTTAATCTGATGATTGATTCTGCAGTAGGTCTTGTGATTTTTACTCTGATTGATTCTGCAGTAGGTCTTGTGATTTTTTGCTCTGATGATTGATTCTGCAGTAGGTCTTCTTGTGATTTTTGCTCTGATGATTGATTCTGCAATAGGTCTTCTTGTGATTTTAATCTGATGATTGATTCTGCAGTAGGTCTTGTGATTTTTGCTCTGATTGATTCTGCAGTAGGTCTTCTTGTGATTTGCTCTGATGATTGATTCTGCAGTAGGTCTTCTTATGAATTTTGCTCTGATGATTGATTCTGCAGTAGGTCTTCTTGTGATTTTTAATCTGATGATTGATTCTGCAGTAGGTCCTTCTTGTGATTTTTAATCTGATGATTGATTCTGCAGTAGGTCTTCTTGTGATTTTTACTCTGATTGGCCTCTACTGGTGGTTGGCTCTCACTGCGGTATTGTATCACTTCCTGTTCCGGAGCACAGCGGTGTTTTGCTGTATTTGTTAGCTGTTTAATCTGCGTAGTTAGATTGATCTAGTTAACTAGATAACGATTTGTTTCACAGTGTAATCTTCACGTGCCTTAACTAAAGCACTCCCTCTGCTGAATCACCTCTAAATTATTTACACGTTATTCACTTTGCGTGTTTTTAGGAATCCGCTAGCTTAGCGCAGCTACTAGCTCTTAGCCGGTTTAGCATGGCGGCTTCTCCTGTCTCTCCCGCACTTTCTGCTCTGGGTGTGAAATGTTTAGTTATTCCTCGGCCTCCTTTAGCAGTAATGGTACTTGTAATAAGTGTAGCTTATTCGTAGCTTTGGAGGCCAGGCTGGCGCATTGGAGACTCGGCTCCGCACCATGGAAAATTCTACAGCTAGCCAGGCCCCTGTAGTCGGTGGCGGACCAAGGTAGCTTAGCCGCCGTTAGTTTCCCTCTGGCAGATCCCGAGCAACCGGGAAAGCAGGCCGACTGGGTGACTGTGAGGAGGGAAGCGTAGCCCTAAACAGAAGCCCCATGTACACCGCCAACCCGTTCACATTTCTAACCGTTTTTCCCCACTCGGCGACACACCCGCCGAGGAACAAACTCTGGTTATTGGCGACTCTGTTTTGAGAAATGTGAAGTTAGCGACACCAGCAACCATAGTCAATTGTCTTCCGGGGGCCAGAGCAGCGACATTGAAGGAAATTTGAAACTGCTGGGCTAAGGCTAAGCGTAAATTTGGTAAGATTGTAAATTCACAGTCTGGCAAGTAATGACACCCGGATTACGCCAATCGGAGGTCACTAAAATTAATATTGAATCGGTGTGTAACTTTGCAAAAACAATGTTGGACTCTGTAGTTTTCTCTGGGCCCTCCCCAATCGGACTCGGAGTGACATGTTTAGCCGCATGTTCTCCTTGAATTGCTGTCTGTCTGAGTGGTGTCCAAAAAATGAGGTGGGCTTCATTGATAATTGGCAAAGCTTCTGGGGAAAAACCTGGTCTTGTTAGGAGAGACGGCATCCATCCCACTTGGATGGAGCACGCTTCTCATTCTAGAAATCTGGCCAATTTTCTTAAATCCTCCAAACCGTGACTATCCAGGGTTGGGACCAGGAAGCAGAGTTGTAGTCTTACACACCTCTCTGCAGCTTCTCTCCCCCTGCCATCCCCTCATTACCCCATCCCCGTAGAGACGTGCCTGCTCCCAGACCACCAATACCAGCAAAAATCTATTTAAGCATAAAAATTCAAAAAGAAAAAATAATATAGCACCTTCAACTGGCACCACAGACTAAAACAGTTAAATGTGGTCTATTAACATTAGGTCTCTCTCTTCTAAGTCCCTGTTAGTAAATGATATAATAATTGATCAAGATATTGATTTATTCTGCCTACAGAAACCTGGTTACGCAGAGATGAATATGTTAGTTTAAATAGTCAACACCCCCGAGTCACACTAACTGCCAGAATTGCTCGCAGTACGGGCCGAGCGGAGGATTAGCAGCAATCTTCCATTCCAGCTTATTGAATTAATCAAAAACCCAGACAGAGCTTTAATTCATTTGAAGCTTGACTCTTAGTCTTGTCCATATCCAAATTGGAAGTCCCAAAAACCATTTTATTTGTTGTTATCTATCGTCCACCTGATCATTACTGTGAGTTTCTCTGTGAATTTTCAGAACTTTTGGTCTGACTGTAGTGCTTAGCTCAGATAAGATAATTATAGTGGGCGATTTTAACATCCACACAGATGCTGAGAATGACAGCCTCAACACTGCATTTAATCTATTATTAGACTCAATTGGCTTTGCTCAAAATGTAAATGAGTCCACCCACCACTTTAATCATATCTTAGATCTTGTTCTGACTTATGGTATGGAAATTGAAGGACTTAACAGTATTCCCTGAAAACTCCCTTCTGTCTGATCATTTCTTAATAAGCATTTACATTTACTCTGATGGACTACCCAGCAGTGGGGAAATAATTTCATTACACTAGAGTCTTTCAGAAAGCGCTGTAACTAGGTTTAAGGATATGATTCCTTCTTTATGTTCTCTAATGCCATATACCAACACAGTGCAGAGTAGCTACCTAAACTCTGTAAGTGGAGATAGAGGTATCTCGTCAATAGTTTACATCCTCATTGAAGACAACTTTGGATGGCTGTAGCTCCTCTGAAAAAGAGAGCTTTAAATCAGAAGTGCCTGACTCCGTGGTATAACTCACAAACTCGCAGCTTAAAGCAGATAACCCGTAAGTTGGAGAGGAAATGGCATCTCACTAATTAGAAGATCTTCACTTAGCCTGAAAAAAGAGTCTGTTGCTCTATAAAAAAGCCCTCCGTAAAGCTAGGACAATCTTACTACTCATCACTAATTAAAGAAAATAAGAACAACCCCAGGTTTCTTTTCAGCACTGTAGCCAGGCTGACAAAGAGTCAGAGCTCTATTGAGCCGAGTATTCCTTTAAGTTTAACTAGTAATGACTTCATGACTTTCTTTGCTAATAAAATTTTAACTATTAGAGAAAATTTACTCATAACCATACCCAAAGATGTATCGTTATCTTTGGCTGCTTTCAGTGATGCTGGTATTTGGTTAGACTCTTTCTCTCAGATTGTTCTGTCTGAGTTATTTTCATTAGTTACTTCATCCAAACCATCAACATGTTTATTAGACCCCATTCCTACCAGGCTGCTCAAGGAACCCTACCATTATTTAATGCTTCGATCTTAAATATGATCAATCTATCTTATTAGTTGGCTATGTACCACAGGCTTTTAAGGTGCAGTAATTAAACCATTACTTAAAAAGCCATCACTTGACCCAGCTATCTTAGCTAATTATAGGCCAATCTCCAACCTTCCTTTCTCTCAAAATTCTTGAAAGGGTAGTTGTAAAACAGCTAACTGATCATCTGCAGAGGAATGGTCTATTTGAAGAGTTTCAGTCAGGTTTAGAATTCATCATAGTACAGAAACAGCATTAGTGAAGGTTACAAATGGATCTTATGGCCTCAGACAGTGGACTCATCTCTGTGCTTGTTCTGTTAGACCTCAGTGCTGCTTTTGATACTGTTGACCATAAAATTTTATTACAGAGAGTAGAGCATGGCCATAGGGTATTCAAGGCACTGCACTGCGGTGGTTTGAATCATATTTATCTATAGATTACAATTTGTTCATGTAAGTGGGGAATCTTCTTCACAGACTAAGGTTAATTATGGAGTTCCACAAGGTTCTGTGCTAGGACCAATTTTATTCACTTTATAGCATGCTTCCCTTAGGCAGTATTATTAGACGGCATTGCTTAAATTTCATTGTTACGCAGATGATACCCAGCTTTATCTATCCATGAAGCCAGAGGACACACACCAATTAGCTAAACTGCAGGATTGTCTTACAGACATAAGGACATGGATGACCTCTAATTTCCTGCTTTTAAACTCAGATAAAACTGAAGTTATTGTACTTGGGCCCCACAAATCTTAGAAACATGGTGCTAACCAGATCCTTACTCTGTATGGCATTACCCTGAAATCTAGTAATACTGGTGAGAAATCTTGGAGTCATTTTTGATCAGGATATGTCATTCAAAGCGCATAGTAAACAATATGTAAGACTGCTTTTTTGCATTTACGCAATATCGCTAAAATTAGAAAGGTCTTGTCTCAGAGTGATGCTGAAAAACTAATTCATGCATTTATTTCCTCTAGGCTGGACTATTGTAATTCATTATTATCAGGTTGTCCTAAAAGTTCCCTGAAAAGCCTTCAGTTAATCAAAATGCTGCAGCTAGAGTACTGACGGGGACTAGAAGGAGAGAGCCATATCTCACCCATATTGGCCTCTCCTTCATTGGCTTCCTGTTAATTCTAGAATAGAATTTAAAATTCTTCTTCTTACTTATAGGTTTTGAATAATCAGGTCCCTTCTTATCTTAGGGACCTCATAGTACCATATCACCCCAATAGAGCGCTTCGCTCTCAGACTGCAGGCTTACTTGTAGTTCCTAGGGTTTGTAAGAGTAGAATGGGAGGCAGAGCCTTCAGCTTTCAGGCTCCTCTCCTGTGGAACCAGCTCCCAATTCAGATCAGGGAGACAGACACCCTCTCTACTTTTAAGATTAGGCTTAAACTTTCCTTTTTGCTAAAGCTTATAGTTAGGGCTGGATCAGGTGACCCTGAACCATCCCTTAGTTATGCTGCTATAGACTTAGACTGCTGGGGGGTTCCCATAATGCACTGAGTGTTTCTTTCTCTTTTTGCTCTGTATGCACCACTCTGCATTTAATCATTAGTGATTGATCTCTGCTCCCCTCCACAGCATGTCTTTTTCCTGGTTCTCTCCCTCAGCCCCAACCAGTCCCAGCAGAAGACTGCCCCTCCCTGAGCCTGGTTCTGCTGGAGGTTTCTTCCTGTTAAAAGGGAGTTTTTCCCTTCCCACTGTAGCCAAGTGCTTGCTCACAGGGGGTCGTTTTGACCATTGGGGTTTTTACGTAATTATTGTATGGCCTTGCCTTACAATATAAAGTGCCTTGGGGCAACTGTTTGTTGTGATTTGGCGCTATATAAATAAAATTGATTGATTGATTGATTGATTCTGCAGTAGGTCTTCTTGTGATTTTTACTCTGATGATTGATTCTGCAGTAGGTCTTCTTGTGATTTTTGCTCTGATGATTGATTCTGCAGTAGGTCTTCTTGTGATTTTTAATCTGATGATTGATTCTGCAGTAGATCTTCTTGTGATTTTTACTCTGACTGATTCTGCAGTAGGTCTTCTTGTTATTTTTAATCTGATGATTGATTCTGCAGTAGGTCTTGTGATTTTTACTGATTGATTCTGCAGTAGGTCTTCTTGTGATTTTTAATCTGATGATTGATTCTGCAGTAGGTCGTCTTGTGATTTTACTCTGATGATTGATTCTGCAGTAGGTCTTCTTGCGATTTTACTCTGATTGATTCTGCAGTAGGTCTTCTTGTGATTTTTAATCTGATGATTGATTCTGCAGTAGGTCTTCTTGTGATTTTTACTCTGATTGATTCTGCAGTAGGTCTTGTGATTTTTACTCTGATTGATTCTGCAGTAGGTCTTCTTGTGATTTTTAATCTGATGATTGTTTCTCCAGTAGGTCTTCTTGCGATTTTTAATCTGATTGATTCTGCAGTAGGTCTTCTTGTGATTTTTAATCTGATGATTGATTCTGCAGTAGGTCTTTTTGTGATTTTTACTCTGATTCTGCAGTAGGTCTTGTGATTTTTACTCTGATTGATTCTGCAGTAGGTCTTCTTGTGATTTTTGCTCTGATGATTGATTCTGCAGTAGGTCTTCTTGTGATTTTTAATATGATGATTGACTCTGCAGTAGGTCTTCTTGTGATTTTTACTCTGATTGATTCTGCAGTAGGTCTTCTTGTGATTTTTAATCTGATGATTGATTCTGCAGTAGGTCTTCTTGTGATTTTTATCTGATGATTGATTCTGCGGTAGGTCTTTTTGTGATTTTTACTCTGATTGATTCTGCAGTAGGTCTTTTTGTGATTTTTACTCTGATTGATTCTGCAGTAGGTCTTCTTGTGATTTTAATCTGATGATTGATTCTGCAGTAGGTCTTTGATTTTTACTCTGATTGATTCTGCAGTAGGTCTTCTTGTGATTTTTAATCTGATTGATTCTGCAGTAGGTCTTCTTGTGATTTTTACTCTGATTGATTCTGCAGTAGGTCTTCTTGTGATTTTAATCTGATGATTGATTCTGCAGTAGGTCTTTTTGTGATTTTTACTCTGATTCTGCAGTAGGTCTTGTGATTTTTACTCTGATTGATTCTGCAGTAGGTCTTCTTGTGATTTTTGCTCTGATGATTGATTCTGCAGTAGGTCTTCTTGTGATTTTTAATCTGATGATTGATTCTGCAATAGGTCTTCTTGCGATTTTTACTCTGATTGATTCTGCAGTAGGTCTTCTTGTGATTTTTAATCTGATGATTGATTCTGCAGTAGGTCTTGTGATTTTTACTCTGATTGATTCTGCAGTAGGTCTTCTTGTGATTTTTAATCTGATGATTGATTCTGCAGTAGGTCTTCTTGTGATTTTTACTCTGATTGATTCTGCAGTAGGTCTTCTTGTGATTTTAATCTGATGATTGATTTTTCAGTAGGTCTTCTTGTGATTGTTACTCTGATTGAGTCTGCAGTAGGTTTTGTTTTGCAATACAGCAGACATTGTGATTTTTGTGATTGATTTTGCAGTAGGTTGATGCAGTGATTCATCTGTATTATAAAAGCCAAGTGGCCTCTGTGTATGTGCGTGCATATGACTTTGATCACACAGATACCGGGGCGCACTGATATTTGCTGTTTGGTATGTTTATGTGTTTTGGGTCAGGGATGAAGGGCACCAAAAAGGAATGTTGATAGGACAAATATTTTTGGAGAAACTA
The DNA here is from genome assembly GCF_902500255.1 of Thalassophryne amazonica. Taxonomy (NCBI): domain Eukaryota; kingdom Metazoa; phylum Chordata; class Actinopteri; order Batrachoidiformes; family Batrachoididae; genus Thalassophryne; species Thalassophryne amazonica. The sequence goes on along the minus strand of NW_022986257.1, from coordinate 4,594 downwards.
TGGACATTAACTAATGTTGCTAATTACAGTCTGGGTTATTGCACCATTCCAGCAGGGGGCGGTAAATCATCTTTATGTTAAAAGCATGCGTGCGTGTAAGTTTAATGTAATATAATAATAATCTAATCAAAATCAATCATTTTATTTATATAGCGCCAAATCACAACACACAGTTGCCCCAAGTCGCTTTAATATTGTAAGCAAAGCCATACAATAATTACAGAAAAACCCCAACCGTCAAAACGACCCCCTGTGAGCAAGCACTTGGCGACAGTGGGAAGAAAAAACTTCCTTTAACAGGAAGAAACCTCCAGCAGAACCAGGCTCAGGGAGGGGCAGTCTTCTGCTGGGACTGGTTGGGGCTGAGGGAGAGAACCAGGAAAAAGACATGCTGTGGAGGGGAGCAGAGATCAATCACTAATGATTAAATGCAGAGTGTGCATACAGAGCAAAAGAGAAAGAAACACTCAGTGCATCATGAGAACCCCCCAGCAGTCTAAGTCTATAGCAGCATAACTAAGGGATGGTTCAGGGTCACCTGATCCAGCCCTAATTATAAGCTTTAGCAAAAAGGAAAGTTTTAAGCCTAATCTTAAAAGTAGAGAGGGTGTCTGTCTCCCTGATCCGAATTGGGAGCTGGTTCCACAGGAGAGGAGCCTGAAAGCTGAAGGCTCTGCCTCCCATTCTACTCTTACAAACCCTAGGAACTACAAGTAAGCCCGCAGTCTGAGAGCGAAGCGCTCTATTGGGGTGATATAGTACTATGAGGTCCCTAAGATAAGATGGGACCTGATTGTTGGAGTTATTCTGTAGATACACTGTTTTATTTTATCATGCATGTTTGTGTTGTCTGCTCTGGCAGAATGTAGTTCTCTCTGCTGATAAAGTGTACTGTACTGATGTGATGGGTGAAGGTTACTTAAGATATGTGACATGACGTGTTTCTGCAAGTTGTGGTATCTCTGTGTGCACGCTAAGCTCTTTTCAGGACATGTGAAGATGACCCAGGCAGAATGCAGCTGTAAGCGGAGCAGTGAGATAAAGAATAGAGAATTGAATGTTCCAACCACAGTGTGATTATACATTAGTCCTTGTGTCAGAAGAAGTGTGATTAATCGATAGATGTCTTAAACACATCTTAATCGAGCCCAAGATTAAAAGGTTCTGAACGTCCTGAATGTATTGTGCAATCAGCGGTTCTGCGGCAACAGCTCACGCGCTATCACTCCTCCCCTTAGGAGCTGTACCGCCCATGTATGTAGGGAAGTCCTTAATAAAAAGAGCGGGAGCGCAGGCCAGACTTTAGTGTAGCTTTGGTGTACAGCCTGACTGCACTCCTCGCGAGCTAAAATTGACATTCTGTCTCACTGGTGTTTCTTGACTCTGTTTGTCTTATCAAGGTTTTTAAGAATGTTTGGAGGAGAAAATACCCAACACTGATTATTCAAAACCTTATAAGTAAGAAGAAGAATTTTAAATTCTATTCTAGAATTAACAGGAAGCCAATGAAGAGAGGCCAATATGGGCTCTCTCCTTCTAGTCCCCGTTAGTACTCTAGCTGCAGCATTTTAAATTAACTGAAGGCTTTTCAGGGAACTTTTAGGACAACCTGATAATAATGAATTACAATAGTCCAGCCTAGAGGAAATAAATGCATGAATTAGTTTTTCAGCATCACTCTGAGACCTTTCTTTTAGAGATATTGTGCAAATGCAAAAAATGCAGTCCTACATATTTGTTTAATATGCGCATTGAATGACATATCCTGATCAAAAATGACTCCAAGATTTCTCACAGTATTACTAGAGGTCAGGATAATGCCATCCAGAGTAAGGATCTGGTTAGACACCATGTTTCTAAGATTTGTGGGGCCAAGTACAATAACAATCCTGCAGTTTAACTAATTGGTGTGTGTCCTCTGGCTTCATGGATAGATAAAGCTGGGTATCATCTGCGTAACAATGAAATTTAAGCAATGCTGTCTAATAATACTGCCTAAGGGAAGCATTATAAAGTGAATAAAATTGGTCCTAGCACAGAACCTTGTGGAACTCCATAATTAACTTAGTCTGTGAAGAAGATTCCCCATTTACATGAACAAATTGTAATCTATTAGATAAATATGATTCAAACCACCGCAGCGCAGTGCCTTTAATACCTATGGCATGCTCTAATCTCTGTAATAAAATTTTATGGTCAACAGTATCAAAAGCAGCACTGAGGTCTAACAGAACAAGCACAGAGATGAGTCCACTGTCTGAGGCCATAAGAAGATCATTTGTAACCTTCACTAATGCTGTTTCTGTACTATGATGAATCTAAAACCTGTGTTATGTGTCGGACGCAGCCCGGAGAACCGACCAGCGTTTGAAGGACCCAGTATGAAATAAGCAGAGCACGTACAAAGGATAACTAATTTAATACATAACAGTGATGTGAAAAAGTACAAACAAATAAGTGCACGGTCTGGCGTGGTGGATTTGCGGTGCGCTCCTAGCAGCACAAACGGTCCGAGCAGAACCAGTTCGGACCCAAGGACCCCGCCGACACCCCCCAGGTGGCCGCGACAAACCGAATCTGTGAAAGGAGAAACCATCATTGTGAGTCCACACTCCACACACAGAGAGACCACTCAAAGGTGTACCAAACAGCAAACACTTCCTGGCTTAATTACTAATCAGCTTCCCACCCTGCAGGCATGGAACACCCTGTTCACATTCACTGCAGTGGAAGCTGATTAAACGACTAACATACAGCTCAATACAATAAGGTGTGAGGGACACCACATTTACTGACTGTATAATGTTAGTCACAAAACCTAACGTACCTCAGGAAGTGTGCTGACGAGCGTGAGACCTCACCCCCTCCTCTTTCACAGACCATGCATCAAACCTGGACGTTCTCTGCATCCACTGATGATGAGATGGCTCTCGAGACGACGATCTCACCCGTCTGGTCACAAGGTCGAGTCTCTGGCAAATACACACTGTGTACTCCAGACTTAAATGCCACCATGTTCCAATCCGTGTAGATGCACCACAGCTGTGAGTCCTGAAACAGCTGCACTTGATCAGCCTCAGGTGATCAGGGTGAGGTCCTGGTAACTCAGCCACACAGCCACTCAGTCCCAAATGCGCACCAGCTGGAAGGAAAACCAAAAGACAGAACAGAAAAACAAAGCCAGCCAGGCACGCCAGCCACAACAGCACCCCACCCTCACGGGAAGCCTCCCGGCGACCACACAAACCTGGCCCAGGAGAAACACCCCCCTCCAGGGACCATGGCTGGAAACCATATCTGCATTCATCTTCCAACAGAATCTTCATCCAACAGAACGGTTGACGTCTTCTCCTCTGGCTGCATCTTTGCCTTTGTTTCTGTCAGTCAATTAGCACAGGTGTGGCCAGGAGTTCTTAAACCTGTGCGGTCAGCTTTGTCCAACCATGTTTACAGTCTGATTAGTCTTAAAACAAAAAACAACACAAACAATCAAACCACCCCCCCCCCTCCCCAGAGGACCGTCCCATCAAACCCCGGGAAGAGGAGAAAGAAAAACAACCCAAACTTAAGCTTGCAAATAAAAACGCTAACACCCCCCCCCCCCCCCCCCCCCCCCGACGACATGTAGGGACCGACCCCCCCAGAGGACATCCCGCCAGCTCCAGGAGTAATAACCACAGCCGAGGTCCCTCTGGATCCAAAGTCACCCAAGGGGACTCCCAGCGCCTCCCAGAGGACCATTCCATCAACCCCAGGAGACGCCTCCCCTCATGACCAACGGACCCAGCCCCGGCCGTCTATGGCTAGATGGACCCACAGCCCTTTCCCCCCCAGAGGACACCACAGTCAGACCCTGAGGGCAGAAACCGGGGGGAAAACAAAAGGAAAGAAAAAAAAACATACAAACAAAACAACCCCAACCCCACCCCTCGGAGCATGGAAACTGGAAGCACGTCCAGTGTCACCAACCATGACTATACCCCAGAAGTCAACCCGGAGGAGTGGAACAGTGGTTATGGCAGACGGCACAAAACGGTGCCACGCCTCTGACTTCCAAACCAGCCACCAGCTGCGGGTATATCCCACTGCCCCAAACCTCAGCCACATCGATGGCAGACGGCTCAAAGGCGCGCTGAAGCCGGAGGTGGAACAGGGAATCAATAAACAAAAAAAACAACACCCCGAACCCCCCCTCCAGGTGCAGGGTTACCTGGGAATGCCCAGCATAACCAAACTGCACCACTCCAGCAACGCCGACATGTACGGCTCACACGGCTGGAGCCAGAGGAGAAGAGGGCATAACAAAAACAACAAAAAAAAAGAAAAAAGAAAAAACAAACCCAATTACCCCCCCATCACCCCCCAGGGGACCGTCCCATCAAACCCTGGGAGGTGAAACTAAAAGAAATAAAAGAAAGACTAACCGACTAACATAAAGTTGCTTGGGTCTTTGTTTTTGCTCCAAACAGACTGCACGGTCACGACCCCAGACCACTAAATAGTGTAAAAAAAAATCCCACACAAAAACCAACTCAAAAAACACCCACAAGAAATGAACCAACACAAAATATAAGTACTCTCATACCGTTAAGCT